>NC_056748.1:498959743-499199743 GCF_019279795.1 Protopterus annectens
CATCATTCTGGGCTGTACTTTACACTCTGTACAGGTTCTCCATGCCACCATATCTGTTATATGCTGGATGTTACTGGGTTACTCTTTTAGTTGTCTTTTTTATTTGCTTTGAGGACATAGTTGTTGTGATATTCACAGTTCTTTCACTGACCATAGACCTACCTACTTAATCCATCATCAACCCACCCAGAAGCATAGTTTGCAAAGTCGTATGAAATACCAAAAACTTCCCCAATGAAGCATTCTTGGACATGCTCAATAAATGTAACTGGACACTATTCCATCATCTCCATCTCGACCAGGCCATAACATACTTCAATGACACATTTCTAGCTATTCTAAATAGCTTAGCACCAACTCGTACATGTCGTGTTAAAAATAAGAGATTGCCCTGGATATCAAAAGAAACTATTATACGTCAAAAACAAAAGGGTAAATCTTAGTTTCGATACCAGAAAACAAAAGACAATAAAACTCTGTTAGCATACCAGCAGCTCCACAATCAAAAAAAAAAAAACTCAAACTAAACAAAAAAACATATTATACAGCTATGCGAAATAAATATGAAAACAATCCCAAAAAAGTTCTGGCAGGCAATTAACTCGCTCCTCCAGCCAGGTAAAGCCACAACCCCAGAACCAACAACCAATAACCAATGTGTGAGTATTGCCTCACAAATCAATACTTATTTTATAAATGCCATCCTCTCCTTAGTTACAGGGAACAATTCCACCCCACTGTCTCTTCCACATAATGTGGAGATGAAAAACAACTCCTTTGACCTCAAACTTGTCCCAACTAACACCATAAGAACAATGCTGAAAAAACTAAGACCTTCTTCCTTAGCAGCTGACCAACTCCCCAATGAGTACCTCAAATGTTCAACCGATGCCATAGCCCTGCCCATCTCCATTCTGGTAAATAGGTCTATAGCAGAACAATAAACTCAAATGCCATGGAACAACTAGTCACCATCCCCACAAGAGGAGAAAACATACTTGATCTCATCATCACGAACATGGGAGCACAATGTTCAACACCACCGGTATATACCCCACTGGTGAGATCAGATCACAACTAATCTCGGCTGGAGGTCCTCATCCCACCCACCCTGAAAATAAAAACCACAGTAAAAGACTTTCAAGCAGAGCAGACTTCACTTTTCAAGACTAGTGTGGTCTCCTCAAGGCCCCGAGCCGCGGCGGAAAACACGGAACGTGAATGTATCTGACCCGACACTTGCAGCAGCTGCTGAGAGGCAAAAAAAGTTCACCAAAAGGATAAAGGGTCTCAAACATCTGTCTCTGACTGATGCTGCCCGACTGAAACCAGTCTATTCAGTCTGCTCAGAGGGCTCTTTGGTGACCTTTGCCTGCCTTATATACAAGGCCATAACCCAAATTTAGATTTGATGAATATGCTTCACCTCAAAAATCTAGAGCAGAGACCAGGGCGCGAGCACCGAGACGACCAAGACATGGCTATTACACGGACATCAGGGAGGAAAGACTCATCCAAAGACTCCCTCTGCTGTGGAATAAAATCCCCGTATATGAATGGCTGTGAGCTGGAGCACTTGTTCAAGAGAAATCTTGGACCAATGGATGGGAGGATGCAGGGAGTACCGGAGAGATCAAGTGTATACCAGCCTCAACAGAGGCACTAGAAAATAATGGGCAATAGGAATAATACTCAAAGTATAAAGCCCCACAAACTTGTAATGGGCTGCGGCTGGATAGCGCTTGCAGATAGCCTGAACCTATAATATGTCCCAAAATTATGAAATATTTCCTATATCACCCCTCAACATAAAGGAAGAACATCAACAGGATTAAACACTTACAGACCCATAGCCATCCTTTCCCCCAGTGTCAAAATTCTGCAAAAATGTATACACACTCAATTACTACAAAACTTGCTATCTCACAAACTTATCTCTCCCTCTCAACATGGTTTCAGACCAAAACGCAGCACCACCACAACTCCAATTAATTTCTCTAACACCATCAACCAACTCAGAAATTCAAACCAGCAAGTAGCATCAATCTTCCCAGACGTGTCAAAAGCATTTAACACTGTCTCCCATCAGAAACTCCATAATACACTTGCCTCACTAAACCTATCAAAGACTTTCCTCTCTTGATTACTAAGCTATCGTTCTGAAAGACAACAAGCAGTATGATGGAATCTAAACTCTCACCACTTCTGCCTCAGTCGGGGTCCCCCAAGGATCAATACTAGGACCCCTTCTTTTCACCATCCTCTCTAATGATCTAGCCTCATCCACAACACATGCTAAAGTAGTTCAGTATGCAGATGATTCAACTATAATCTGCTCAGCAGATACCGTGCCAGACCTCCAAATAGTAGCTCAACAAGCTTTTAATGATATAGAAACATATCTAAGTAAATCATAACTAATCCTCTACCCCAAAAAGAGACAGTTAATGCTATTTACAAGTAGCAAACAATCATTGACCACCCCTCCTTTCACCATTCTATCAGAAAACAACACAGTCATCCAACCAGTTGAGCATACAAAACTCCTTGGCATGACAATCGACAACAAACTCAAATTTGACCAACACATGGCCATCACAATTAAGAAAGTCACGTCAAACTTGGCTCACTGTACAGAAGCAGGCCATTCCTCACTGACAATACCAGACTAGCCATATCCAGAACCTACCTCCTTTATACGCTCCTACATGCTTTCCCCTCTTTACCAACTTAAAAAAAATCAGCCTTAACCAAACTGGAAACTTGCTACAACAAAATAGCCTGCTTCACAGCCAACCTTCCCCACCAAACCCACCATTGTACTGCTCTACATAAATTAAATTGGCTTGAGTTACCTAACCTTCGCCATCTCTTCTAACTTTAAATTCATACACAGTATCATCTTCCATTCTGACAATTGCCCATCCCTCAAGGAACATGTTGTTCCCTACTCATGCCCACAAAGTACAAGATCTGCAGACAGAAACTTGTTCACAATAAACAAAACTAACAACACTCACTGTGAAGCCCTATTCTCAAATGAAATAGCCAAATTATGGAACTCTCTACCCCCCATCCTCCAAAATACACATGAATCTACCAATTTCAAACAACTACTATTTGAACATCTATCCAAAAACTGGCATTGCTCCTGTGCCAAACCTGTATATATATATATATATATATATATATATATATATATATATATATATATATATATATATATATATATACATATATATGTGTGTGTGTGTGTGTATGGGAACACTTCACAACGCCAAAATCCTGAAAGATCTAATTTCATATGTCCGAGACCATATGATCAAACTTTTGGAATCCCGACATTGTGAACGGAAATCTGCATACAGTGCAGAATGGGAAATTTCCTTTTTCCTCACTGTAGTGCGATCTCAGATTTGGAATATTTAAGTAGCGGGATGGGGGGGGGGTGCAGGAACATTTAAATTGTTTTTTTTTTTTTTTTCCATTTGTTTCGGAATTTCAATATTCTGAAACGTCGATCATATGGTCTTGATCATATGAAATTCGATATTTCGGAATTTCAAGATTCTGAAGTAAATCCGTATATATATAAATATATATATATATATATATATATATATATATATAGATATATATATATATATATGTATATATATATATATATATATATGTATATATTTATATATAAAGGAAATCTCATTTGTTCATAACTATTTAATATATACACAGTACTAATTTTATTTTTCTTACAGTGATCTTTATTGAAATGCTTGTGTTTTTCTTTTTGAACCTGTAAAGGAGTATGTTATATTCTACTTTTGCTTTTCACATTCTTCTTATTGTAGCTGTTGTTATTTGCTATACGTTGTTCACACTGTATACGTTTGCTGACTTTTGCAAAACTATCAGCAGAGACAGTCTAGCCAAACAGAAAGAAGACCCAAAGAACAGAGACCATTGAGTCAATAAACACCCTGTCACCTTAATGTGGAAGGAATCTGCAGGGATTTATTGCAGTGAGTGAGCCCATGGATCCCATTTTTGGCATGGCTGACATCTGGCAGATGTTACATAGTGCAGTGGGAAAGGTCTTTGTGGAGTTGATGGCTTCCTGCTTGAGGAATATGACCATTTTATTGGCAAGGATCTTGGAGGTGTTGTACAGAGTCATAGCTGGGATGGGCTAGTGGGACAGCTGCCCCAGGTGCATATTGTTAGGGACATGATTGGCATGGTAGAAGAGGTGCCGATCCATCCCAGGAAGTCAAGGTTGCTTCCTCTTTTGAGCTGCTGTCCACGAGTGCAACTTTACTAGATATTTTGTGGTGGCTTAAATGGTTTGATCAGTGCATGTATATGTTAAGAATTGCAGCGAAGAGCTATTTACTGAGTTACTAAAATAACCATTTTGTACCTCTTTCATGAAGGACTTTTTAAATTCCTTCCTGTGGAGGACTTTTTCCTTTAGCTTTCAACTCTGGATTGAAAAGGTTGCCAGCTGAGAGATTGCCCAGGGCAGTGGTTGACTAACCTATAGCTCTGATGTTAGAGGAACAGAAACACCTCCCCTCCATTGTCCAACAGTATAAGATGGCTGCCTTTAAATATCTGGCCCTGGTGAAAATGGCAGTGGTCCACCTATGTAAACCTTATTATACCTGTGCAGTGCCACAAACTAGCTGTCCATCCCTTCCCGTACCTCTGTGCCCTGGCTATGCATGCTATGACGTTAATTTCTGAGGGGGGACAGGTGCCACACTTGGTTAGCTAATCTATTGATAGCTGGTAGACAGAAGAATTATGTAGAGCTTGAAACATGTACCTATTTACAAATCTGACTGTCATGGTTACCATGACATGACTTAGTACAAGAGATTGAATGTCTGCATCTGACTTCAGATGCTAGTGCATTGGCCATGTCTGTAATGTGTATGGTACATATATCAATACACAATTTTCCTACATGTGCTAGGATGCAGCAGGGTGGAACTTGAAGGCTGCATGCAGATAGCATTGAGTAGTGTAATTATAGTGTCATTGTACTGTTCATGCTTCTAATGCCAGTGTATGTTAGTTCAACATGATTCATGATTGTAATTGCTTTCCCTGTTGTTGTTTACACATTCACAGCTGCAGCCCTGTTTGTCCCTGTGCCTTCATAAGGAAGCAAGCTGCACATAGTGGTGTGTGTGTGTGTGTGTGTGTGTGTGTGTGTGTGTGTGTGTGTGTGTGTGTGTGTGTGTGTGTGTGTGTGTGTGTCTGTGTGTGTGTTTTACCATACATGGGTGACTCATATGACTGACTTCTGTGATAGGCACTCTGCCACTGTGGTCAAACATAACAACATTTCAGAAGATATATATATATATGGGTTAGCGGTATTATACACATATAAAGTTAATGCCTATATTCACCCTATATGTGTTGCATTCTATCCTGGTTTGTGAAGTCATACTCCCCTTTCCAATGTCTATCGTATGTTTGCAAAGTCACTTCCTTTAGTTTCCAGTCATATTTGTTATATCACTCTCTGTATGTTGCATTTATGCAGTAAATCAGCTTTCTGCTTCTATTTCTAGGTGATATGTGTACTATTCCCCTAGTTTCCTTGGCTTTCTCTCCATATTCCTGTTCTAAAAAAGAAAAATGGGGCATCATCCAGGCACAATAATGAACTAAGGCTAGTTGTACCTCAGGCATTACTTTGTTACTTTCTGGCAAAACATTTATACTTCCTTCTGCTTCCAAATCCACCCCTTTCCTGTCACCTTTGTTCTGGTGTTGACTATGCATTACACTATGCACCCCCCCCCCCCGGCTGTGTTGATATGTGTCCTGCTGCGAATCACGCACCTGACTTGATCTTTTAGCCATTTTAATGTTCATACCATACCTGCTCGCTTCTGCAGACTTTGCTGGTGTTTGTTAAAAGTTTCCTAGCAAAGGAGCTTACTACATGACTTCCTTTATGTTAGGTTTCATATATATATATATATATATATATATATATATATATGTGTGTGTGTGTGTGCATAAGGTATGTTGACAGGGCAATGTTTCTCTGGTAATTTTCCTATTCAAGCACAGTGGATGTTGTTACTGTTACTCAACCTGTTCGCCAGGTGATATGTCAAGTTTGCAGCCTGCTGCCTTTTTATGTATTCAGATGTGTTCACTTTTTGGCACTGTGTTGCTTTTGCCATGGATTCCTTTTCCAGGGCTTCACAAATCTTTAGGAATCCAGCCCCATGACTCAACACTAGATTCAATAATAAACATTACCCTTTTAGAATTAGATATAAAACTATGATTTCTTCCCTAAACTTAAATTTAATTTAAAATTCCAAAAAGAAGAGAAAAAAAATGGAAGCAGCCTCCAATAAATAATAAAAAGCTTCACTTCCCAACTCTGTTTTTCTTGAGAACAAATCAACATAACCTAATAGTAGCTTGCATAACTAGATTAACCAATGTGTTATTCTCTGAGACGTTCACATTTTGTAATTATGACCTCCCAAGCTTTGTGCTCAGAGTTATAATTATAACATGCACACACCTCAAAGAAAACATGCTGGCTACTCTTATGCTAGACAACAATGTAGTTTCATAGCAAGCATGTCTTACAGTTTAAAAAAAATGTAATTTTCCTTTTATAGCCTAAATAATTTCATAAAGGCTTAAAGAAGTACATGCAAACATTGAAAACTAGACTGTGACAAAGAAGAGCTGTAGTCTTGAATGAACAAACAAACAAAAATAATAATAGTAAACATCAGCATTAATGGCAAATCAGATTTCTACTGAAGCAGAAACAGAATCATTCACAGAATCGCAATAAATAGATAAATAAAATACAATGAAATAGAATAAAAAATGCAGAATCAGAAGAAAAACTAAATATGGCTTGAAGCTTTTAAAATCTTGCAACAGTAAACCAGAAAACATGGAGAAAGCCACTGGAAATAATTTGTGAACTTGGCATTGTAGGTGCTAAGTTTTTTAAAGAAACAGTATGGTACTTAATATGAAAATAACACAATAAGAGGAAACACTGGCAAAAGTGACCATACCTCTCAACCTCTTAGCTCAAGAAATCTGGACAAAACCTAAAATAATGGGGAGAGGACAAAGGCCCAAAATAGGAGCAGATGTCAACTGTTGTTGTTATAAACTTAAAACAATTCCTAGGGTAACTGTTTTGTGTTAGCATGAATTTGAAGGATATGAAGTCTAAAACTCATATGTATGTCATTATTTACTGACTACAAACCTCAGTTATTTGCCAGAAAACCATTAGTTTTATGAGGAACAAATATATATATATATATATATATATATATATATATATATATATATGGCAAAAATCTGGACAGTTCAGAGGTATATACAGTGGCTGATATCTCACTGATTACTAACATAAAGGTTAAAATGCAAAGAAAGTGATGTGTGTTTTTATTTTATTTTATTTATTTATTTATTTTACATTTGTTAACCGGGGGTGTCTGACTGAGCCGAAAAGGTCCTTTTTCAGCAGAGGCCCAGGGAGAAAAGCTCCACAAAGAAAAATTACAGACACATTTAGTTATTTAGACATGATCAGTTTACACACAAATTACAAGAGACATGTTTTACAGTGGTATGCGGCACATAAACAGTTACAGTGGAGAGAACAAACAAAAGAATATTAATTTTGAAAATAAAGGTAATTAATAGATTTGTGGTGTACAGCTGAAATTTGGAACATAGGTAAAATACATACATAGTACACTGGTACAGTACATACATTGTTGATTAGCCAGTGTTTGTGAGTAAGATTGAAAACTATTTCAAGTGCTCTAGATTTAGAATGTATATATGTTTTACTTATCAGTAAAGAGGACTTCTTATATGGAAAACAAAAAATGTCATACTGACAGGACTCCTTAATTTGGGTCTATATTTAGACTTGGACAAATCATCAAATATTTTTTTCTTATCGTAGGAAACATGCCAAATTAAGTAAAATATTTAAAAGAAGAATAGCCCCTTTTACATCTCCAGTTCAAACAATTTGTATATTTAATGCCAAATATAATACTTTTTCCAGTTTTGACTGTTTTCTTCACAGTACTTCTTGAAACAAAAATTAAAAAGTAACCTTCTTCTTATACAATTACACTACAAAACATACAGTTTTATGTGCATGTAGCCTTGTGCAAATAAAGTAACCACTAGCTTGGTGCACTCACTATTACATGCAAAAGTGTATCCCCCCCAACTCCTGTATGTGGTAAATGCTACATTTCAGAGATTCCACTCCTTACATATTATGCAAACTGATACATTTGTTTAAGAGCCATTTTGTGAGAGTATGCATGTGTGTGGAGGGGATGCGTATATATATATATATATATATATATATATATATATATATATATATATATAAAATATGACTTATAATTGGTTAACCTACTAGTAATGAATTCTAAAAGATTATGCAGATTGAAGTCCTATATTTAGACACTCCAATTCCTAAGTGATCCTTGTTTTCCATACAGAAGTACTACCAGTGTAGGTTCTATCTGTACACTGTCACTGAGAAGGTTATGTGCATCTTTTATCGCATCTTCACAGCTATGATACTATGGAGGATGTATTTTTAACAGCTATGATACTATGGGAGAAGGTATTTTTAACAGCTATAATGCTATGGGAGGAGGTATTTTAACAGCTATGATACTATGGGAGGAGGTATTTTTAACAGCTATGATACTAAGGGAGGAGGTATTTTTAACAGCTATGATACTATGGAGGAGGTATTTTTAACAGATATGAAACTAGGGAGGAGGTATTTTTAACAGCTATGACACTATGGAGGAGGTATTTTCAACAGCTATGATACTATGGAGGAGGTATTGGCTATGGAGGAGGTATTTTTAACAGATATGAAACTATGGAGGAGGTATTTTCAACAGCTATGACACTATGGAGGAGGTATTTTTAACAGCTATGACACTATGGAGGAGGTATTTTTAACAGCTATGATACTATGGAGGAGGTATTTTTAACAGCTATGACACTATGGAGGAGGTATTTTCAACAGCTATGATACTATGGAGGAGGTATTTTTAACAGCTATGACACTAAGGGAGGAGGTATTTTTAACAGCTATGATACTATGGAGGAGGTATTTTTAACAGATATGAAACTAGGGAGGAGGTATTTTTAACAGCTATGACACTATGGAGGAGGTATTTTCAACAGCTATGATACTATGGAGGAGGTATTGGCTATGGAGGAGGTATTTTTAACAGATATGAAACTATGGAGGAGGTATTTTCAACAGCTATGACACTATGGAGGAGGTATTTTTAACAGCTATGACACTATGGAGGAGGTATTTTTAACAGCTATGATACTATGGAGGAGGTATTTTTAACAGCTATGACACTATGGAGGAGGTATTTTCAACAGCTATGATACTATGGAGGAGGTATTTTTAACAGCTATGACACTATGGAGGAGGTATTTTTAACAGCTATGACACTATGGAGGAGGTATTTTTAACAGCTATGACACTATGGAGGAGGTATTTTTAACAGCTATGACACTATGGAGGAGGTATTTTTAACAGCTATGATACTATGGAGGAGGTATTTTTAACAGCTATGATACTATGGAGGATGTATTTTTAACAGCTATGATACTATGGAGGAGGTATTTTTAACAGCTATGACACTATGGAGGAGGTATTTTCAACAGCTATGATACTATGGAGGAGGTATTTTTAACAGCTATGACACTATGGAGGAGGTATTTTTAACAGCTATGACACTATGGAGGAGGTATTTTTAACAGCTATGATACTATGGAGGAGGTATTTTTAACAGCTATGATACTATGGAGGAGGTATTTTCAACAGCTATGATACTATGGAGGAGGTATTTTTAACAGCTATGACACTATGGAGGAGGTATTTTTAACAGCTATGACACTATGGAGGAGGTATTTTTAACAGCTATGATACTATGGAGGAGGTATTTTCAACAGCTATGATACTATGGAGGAGGTATTGGCTATGGAGGAGGTATTTTTAACAGATATGAAACTATGGAGGAGGTATTTTCAACAGCTATGATACTATGGAGGAGGTATTGGCTATGGAGGAGGTATTTTTAACAGATATGAAACTATGGAGGAGGTATTTTCAACAGCTATGACACTATGGAGGAGGTATTTTTAACAGCTATGACACTATGGAGGAGGTATTTTTAACAGCTATGATACTATGGAGGAGGTATTTTTAACAGCTATGACACTATGGAGGAGGTATTTTCAACAGCTATGATACTATGGAGGAGGTATTTTTAACAGCTATGACACTATGGAGGAGGTATTTTTAACAGCTATGACACTATGGAGGAGGTATTTTTAACAGCTATGATACTATGGAGGAGGTATTTTTAACAGCTATGATACTATGGAGGAGGTATTTTTAACAGCTATGATACTATGGAGGAGGTATTTTTAACAGCTAAGATACTATGCAGGAGGTATTTTTAAGTAAAGGAGTATGAGAGGTAAAGCTCCCCACGTAGGCGGTATAGCAGGAGCAAAATTTATTTTAGGATGTTACATTGGATTAAATTTTGATCACTTATTTCACCCTGCTGTAGTTTCTGGACTAGATGTGGAAGAAGCCTTATGATCACATAACCAGAAAAAAATGTAATATTTCAGTTTGATCCCCTTTGTTGTTGTACACATGTAATATAATTATACTAAATTCAGAATAATATTCAGAAAGTCTCCTTGGCAGTAGATACTATTTATGAGCGGAAAACAAGGTATATGGTGTTAACTTGTTTCATATCACTATTACCACACAACAATTAAACACATTGCCTTTGGCTTTTAAGGGATAAATGCAAAATATATTGGATGTTATGACTGCCAGTAAATAATAGTAGGAAACTTGTCACATATTAATTATAAATAAAGCATAAAAAGGTGATTCAAAGTTTGACATTATGAATCTTTCCACTGCAGGTAGAGATAGCTGGAAAACTGCATTTGCAGATTATACTGAATGTCAATTGGATGTAATTCTGTGCTAAATCTACCAAAAAGAGGGCAAGCATGTTTGAGACATGTTCTCTTAAATCATTGCTTATTTTACTCTGTAGGCATTTTCCACTATTGTATTTTAATGTTGTTGTTGTTTGTCCTTCAGCTTTTCCCAGTTAGGGGTCGCCACAGCGGAACTCCGGTCCGCTAATGATTGGCAGTAGATTTTCACAAATACCAAGGTGCTAGCTTGAAGTCCAACCTTCAACGAAGGCACGCCCATTTACACATGTCTTTCTAATGCCCACCCGACCGCGGGGAGGACATGCAGACTCCACACAGAAGGCACTCCCTACACTCTAGCCAAGAATCGAACAGGAGGACCTCTTGATGTGAGGCAACAACGCTACCGCTGCACCACCGCGGATTTGTCCACTATTGCATTTTAATACTAATACTTAATTGAGGACAAAACCTATGTGGATTTATGACAGAATCCTATCAAGGTGCTGTGCTACACCATTTCATTTATTTTCCCATGGCACATTATAATTGCATGTTCTTATAAACACAACTACAGTACTGGTTTTACTAACTCCTCATTTTGTTGTAAAACATGTTGCTATTATTTCCAACATTATTAATCTTGAAAACTGTTGGTTACATTTTTTACAAGTCAGTCAACAGACAAAGGATTCTGGAAGAAGATTACTGTTTTGTGGTGAGTCTTACATTGATTAAAATGTCTGTCACCTCTATACTTCCTGCATTTAGATTCCTCATATATACTAAAACGAATATATTAGAATTCATTATATGCACAAATCGTTAAGACACATTTAATCTAAATACACAACTGAATTTATCTTTTATCAAATCACTACTTCTAATCAGTAAACTAATAAAAGAGGAAAATATTTCCCTTTTCCACTCAAGTAAACCATACAAGCAAAAACAGACCAGTAACTTGTTCCCCTACACCACATTATTCATATCTACTTACACTAATTCTCCCCTCCCCTCCCACTGCTCCTAAAGTTAACCATGCACACACACGCATGCACGCACATACATGTACACATACACACACACACATACACACACATGGACACATACACACACACACACACACACACACACACACTTCAAATATGTCGGTACGGTACCCAAGCATACCAATGCATCTATCTCCTTCCCTAGCCCTTCCTCTAACCCTAATCCACAAGCACTCATACACACAACACTAATGCCAAAACTTTCATTCCAAATAAATGTTTCAGCATTACTGCCTACTCCTGCTTACCTTACATTCAGTACTGCACACTCCACTGCTTCCTGCTCTCTGTAATGACAACATTCGACCAGTTCTAACACCAGAAAATCCTTTGGCCAGTGGTAATTTTGACTAACTGTAATGCACCCACTATGACTGGGTACAATACAGTAGAATCATTTATTGATTAAATATAATGTAATGTAATTATTTATTTACTTATTTCCTATTTTAAAACATTTCCTGGTATTTGCATGTCTGGTGTAACAGACTGGTTGTATATATCAAAAGCAGTGAGTTGAAACAGCATTGCAGCCCTTGCTAATCAGACTTTACAATATTAATCCATTTCAGATGTATACTGAGCATATGTTTTATGTTTATTGTTTAGTTTTACATTTCCTTTGTTGTCCCTCCATACAGAATATTTGCAAAAACAGCAACTCAATAAGAATGCTGAAATGCACAGAACAAAAGTAAAATAGCTTCTAAATATGTAGGAAATATACCTCTTGGGGAAAATGGGTTCAGCAAGGCAAATCCTTGTAAATTGGCCCTTATCATTACAAAACTTTTCTATTGTATCCATAGCTTTACAAAGACCTCACAAATATATGTAAAAATCCTTCTTAAAGAATTTAGGTCTAGAGAATGACTAACTTCATGGTCAGTGGAGAAAGGACATTAGTTGTTAAAGTATTTCAGAGCAGAGAATTTGAACACATACAGTAAGAGATCTACCTGCTACTGCTGATGTAAAGTAAAGGAGGATAAAGTTTGCTCTTCTTCATCTTCTCTGCTCAGAGTTCACCAAAGTAATTCCATTTTCATGGCACAGCACTGACTTCAAGCAAACTGGGCCTGCTTGAAGATGTTTGAATGCAACAACAATGCATGTGTCATATGCACTTATTTTCATACACTTTTGGAAATAAAACATCCATAACACATTGTCTTTTCAGGGCACTTCCACTGACAAGGATGTGCACAGTCTGTGTATGCATAGCTTATGGGTGCTCTGGACCTGTGCACCAGATCCCAGCACAGTGCTGCCAAACCTGCTGAGGCTGTGTCCAAGCAAACACTCAGTGAGACTTCTGCTATGCACACCTCCATGTGCTCACACAGCAATGAACAGCATCCACCCCGGCCACTGAACCACTGTCTCCCAACCTACTTATATGGGTATGACACATGGCAACATCACAAAGTATTGCTCAAATTTACCACTACACACACAATTGCTGATTGATGACACATAGCACTGTAGTCCTTCCCACCACTGTATATGATGTTAAGCATGTCCTATACTCTGTACTTTGCTACCTGGGTAGCCAATGTCTGACATATAGTGTGACCAGTCTATGTATGGAATAGCACTGCCTGGGTGAAGTTTTGCATGTATTATTTGTAATGTGCTGTATAACAGATTATTCTGTCCCATACTTATGAACCAAGATCTTCCTTTTAGCCAGTACTATGGCATACTATGCCCACATCCATCTGGCATAGTCATCCTGCAGCTGGCTCTTCCACAGGCTCCTCATTAGGCACCTCCTCCAATGCTGAGTCTGGGACCTCTTCCTCCCGAATGTCTCACCCATCTCTGACTGCTTGCATATAATGATGTTATGTAACTTTTCACAGACTGATATTATCTTACTGCAGCTGGCAGAGTCATATTGCAGGGCACCCCAGATACATCAAGTCATTAGATGAGGGCCAAATATGCATTCAACAATGGCACAGCTCTGTTAACAGGCCATAGTTATGCTCTGCCATGGTCTGGGAATTTGTGATAGGTGTCATTAACATGGCTCAAGAACAAGTCTAACATAGCCTATAAGATGTCCCTACATAAAATGACCACACGCGTACAGCCAACATAAATTGCATGTGTACCATAAGAGTAAGTCATGACATTGCCTGGGAAGCCAGCAGGCATTCCAAATATTATACCATGTGTATTACAAACCACCGGACAGTTGAAAGAGTGAAACCACTTATGGTTGATATACCCTCTTTCCTGCTACCCAAGATTGGGCCTTTATTCCAATGTGGGTACAACCTATGGAACAACATGAGATATTTGCCACTCACTCTCAATGTATCCTGGATGTGCATGTGTTCTCCCAAAATTCTGAGTCAAAAGTAGGTGATATTTACAACTGGTCCTGTCACAACAGTCTCTAGATTATTGGCTATCCTAAAATAAACTAAAGTTAATGGCCTACTGCAGTTCATTAAAACGGAGTTTTGTATTATGATGGATCAAGAGGTTCCTCCACTGACATTTTATAGCAACATTTTCTGATGACAATGATCAGGATGGTGGTGTTAGGAAAAGCTCCATCAGTAGAAAATTTGACATCACATTTCCTGCAGTCTCAGTAACAGTAATAGCACTATCTACAGTTAGTAACACAATGGCTACTGATTATGTGGTTCCTTTACATATAAAAGGAGCAATAATGCCCATTAAACTCCATGATGACTTTTTTAATGACTGTGGGAGAGCCTGTTATCAGCTATTTAAGGTTGCTGCCTACACTATAGTCTTGCTTTGGGATCACACATCCATCTTGACGAACACCTCACTAAAAGCCCCTAACAAGAATGTTGGATATGATTCTACGTATAGGTATACTGGATCAGCTAAGTGTTAAACAGTTAACTGACTCAAGACCTGGTTACTAGTTGCATTTGGGAGAAGGTTTGGTCAATACTTATATGACCACTGTAGCACTACATGACTGATATTGGGTCCTTATGTATTTGATATCTTCTTTGTAGAGTTTAAACTGGGCAAGCACCCTAGGAGTAACAAAACATTTAGATGACAGCAAGACAGGAAGAATTTTGATTTCAAAGAAGACAAAATAGTGCTACAGCATTCTAAACTCTGTATAACTAAATGTGAAATCATGCCAAATGCTCTTGTTAGGGATGGATAATCATCTAAAAAATTAGACTTCTGTTTTGATTGAAAGATACTGTGCTAGGAAATATTCAGTAATTTACTTCAATGAAAGAAGAGAAATTGTAACAATGCATGTGAGATTGGCATAAATTAATTTACAATTATTTGGTATCAAAAACTGAGACAGAGAACAAAGAATAACAGCGGTGGTCCATAGACAAAATTGAGGAAGTATGGTAGACTTACCCAATAATTTGTGTGGGGAGCATGGTGGGGTTTAGCCTGGGGAGACAAAAGAGCAGAGGAGTAAATTAGGTGTGCTTTAATTGTAGTTTGAAGGATTTTAGACTGCCAATTTTTCTGAGGGGGGTGGGATAAAGTTCCATTTTTTTTATACAGAGTTTGTGTGTAATGAGTCTCCTGCTGTGTTGTTTGATATTGGTACAAGTGGTTGATGCTTGTTTATGGAGCGTGGAAGTATGTTAGCTGAGTAGTGGGTGATAATGCTAATTAGAGACGGACAGTTTTCTGGTTGCAATGATTTTGTAAGCAGTCACTAGCTGAGAGAGGGGTAGTTTAGTGCCAGGCAATGATGCATCCTATGAGGTAGATTACCAGCAAATGTGGCCATTTTATTATTGCATTGCTCCAGTTGCCCTATATGTGTAGATTGTAGGTCTGTGAAAATGTGGACAGCATAGAGGAGTGCAGGAAGAATTTAGGGTGAGGCAACATGTTTTATTGCAATGTTGGTTAGACATGGATTGAATCTGTAGAAGAAGCTGATATTTTGATGAGGGTTTTTTATATGATAGTCAAATTTCAAATTTTCGTCTGTGATTAAGCTAGGAGTTTGGTGTGAGTAACAAGTTCAATTTGTGTACTGTTAGGTGAGGCTGTGTTAAAAAGTATTTTTGTACAGTTGATTGTTTTTGAGTAAATAGAATTAATTTGCTTTTTTAGGGTTTCAAAGTGGTTGAGAGCATGTTAGCCATGTTACTGTGGAGGTTAAGAAATCTTAGGTGATTTATTGTAATTTTTTCAGGGTTTGGGCAGTACATATCAAGATGGAATCATCTGCATACTGGACTATAAAGGCACACTTACATGCAGTGTGGAGGACATTTATTTAAATATTGAATGCTTAAAGGTTAAAGATGGACCCTCGAGGAACACCAACAGATATAGGGAGGAAAGATAAGAAGTTATTTGCCATTTAACTGCCTGACATCTGTTGGATATGTGCATTTCAAACCAGGTGAGTAATGGAGTTGATAGTGTTAACGCAGACATTTTGTGCAATAGCTTTTGGCAGGATACCATATCAAGTGCTTTTTATACTGTAAGTCTTTAAAGAGTGTGGATACAAAATTACATATGTTTCTATGTAGGGTTACTGTGTAGATAAAGCTGAGAAGGGTAGTAGTTGTACCGTGGTGGGAATGGAAGACGTATAGATTGGGATAGGTTATTTTGGTGACATAATTGCATAGCTGGGATTGGGTACCTTTCTCAAAGATTTTGAACAGAGGGGCAGTATAGCTATTAGTTTTTAGTTTGAGATGTCTGTGGAGGTGTCTCCTTTGTGTACTGGTAGGATGTAGGATTTTTTTTGACAATATCAGGTTGTACCATTAAGTGATATATCCAGCCACTGGGGATGCACAAGCCAGTGCATTTCTTTGTGCCGGTCCCAAGCCCGGATAAATGAGGAGAGTTGCGTCAGGAAGGGCATCCGGTGTAAAACTTCTGCCAAAAATTACTGAATTGCATACTGGATCGGTCGAGGCCAGGGTTAACAACGACCGCCACCAGTACTGTTAGCCAACAGGGTGCTGGCGGAAATTGGGCTACTGTTGGCCGAAGGAGAAGAGGAGGGCGAAGGCATGCTCGAAGGCAGAAAGATAGGAGGAAGGTTAGGAGTGTAGCAGTGAGGGTAGGAACTTTGAATGTTGGCAGTATGACTGGTATTGGAAGAGAGCTAGCTGATATGATGGAGAGAAGGAAGGTTGATATATTGTGCATGCAAGAGACCAGATGGAAGGGAAGTAAGGCCAGGTGTTTAGGAAACGGGTTCAAATTGTTCTATCATGGTGTGGATGGCATGAGAAATGGGGTAGAGGTTATACTAAAGGAACAATATGCCAAGAGTGTTTTAGACGTGAAGAGAGTGTCTGACAGAGTGATGTTTATGAAGCTCGAAATTGATGGTGTAATGATGAATGTTGTTAGTGCATATGCTCCACAAGTTGGGTGTGCAATGGATGAGAAAGAGAAATTTTGGAGTGAGTTGGATGAAGTTGTGGTGAGTGTACCCATGGGTGAGAGACTAGTGATTGGAGTGGACTTTAATGGGCATGTTGGTGAAGTGAACAGAGGGGATGAGGAAGTGATGGGTAGGTATGGTGTTAAGGAGAGGAATGTAGAAGGTCAGATGATTGTGGATTTTGCGAAAAGGATGGACATGGCTGTGGTGAATACGTATTTTAAGAAGAGGGAGGAGCATAGGGTGACATACAAGAGTGGAGGAAGATGCTCACAGGTGGATTATATCCTATGTAGGAGGGCCAGTCTGAAGGAGATTGGAGACTGTAAAGTGGTGGCAGGGGAAAGTGTAGTTAAGCAGCATAGAATGGTGGTATGTAGAATGACGTTGGTGATCAAGAAGAGGAGGTGGAGTGTGAAAGCTGTGCCAAGGATTAAATGGTGGAAGTTAAAAAAGGGTGATTGTGAAGTGGAGTTTAGGGAAGAGTTAAGACAGGCACTGGGAGGCAGTGGAGAATTACTGAACAGCTGGGTAACTACAGCAGAACTAGTAAGGGTGACTGCTAGAAAGGTGCTTGGTGTGACATCTGCACAGAGGAAGGAGGACAAGGAGACCTGGTGGTGGAATGAGGAAGTACAGGAGAGTATACAGAGGAAGAGGCTGGTGAAGAAGAAGTGGGATTGTCAAAGAGATGAAGAAAGTAGACATGAGTATAAGGAGATGAGGCGCATGGCAAAGAGAGAGGTGGTGAAAGCTAAGGATAAGGCATATGGAGAGTTGTATGAGAGATTGGACACTAAAGAGGGAGAAAAGGACCTGTACCGATTGGCTAGACAGAGAGACAGAGCTGGGAAAGATGTGCAGCAAGTAAGGGTGATAAAGGATAGTGAGGGAAAGGTACTCACAAGAGAGGAGAGTGTGTTGAGTAGATGGAAAGAGTATTTTGAGAGGCTGATGAATGAAGAGAATGAGAGAGAGAGAAGGTTGGATGATGTGGAGATAGTGAATCAGGAAGTGAAACAGATTAGCAAGGAGGAAGTAAGGGCAGCTATGAAAAGGATGAAGAATGGAAAGGCTGTTGGCCCAGATGACATACCAATGGAAGCATGGAGGTGCTTAGGAGAAATAGCAGTGGAATTTCTAACTAGATTGTTTAATGAAATTTTGGAAAGTCAGGGGATGCCTGAGGAGTGGAGAAAAAGTGTTTTGGTACCTATCTTTAAGAATAAGGGTGATGTGCAGAGCTGCAGTAACTACAGAGGGATAAAACTGATTAGTCATAGCTTGAAGTTATGGGAAAGAGTAGTGGAAGCAAGGTTAAGAAGGGAGGTGATGATTAGTGATCAGCAGTATGGTTTCATGCCAGGAAAGAGCACTACAGATGCAATGTTTGCTCTGAGAGTGTTGTTGGAGAAATACAGAGAAGGTCAGAAGGAGTTGCATTGTGTCTTTGTAGACTTGGAGAAAGCATATGACAGGGTGCCTAGAGAAGAGTTGTGGTATTGTATGAGGAAGTCTGGAGTGGCAGAGAAGTACATAAGAGTGGTACAGGATATGTACGAGGGTATTGTGACAGTGGTGAGGACTGCAGTGGGAGTGACAGATCCATTTAAGGTGGAGGTGGGATTACATCAAGGATCAGCTCTGAGTCCTTTCTTATTTGCAGTGGTGATGGACAGGTTGACAGTTGAGATCAGACAGGAGACCCCGTGGACTATGATGTTTGCAGATGACATTGTGATCTGTAGTGAGAGTAGGAATCAGGTTGAGGAGACTCTGGAGAGGTGGAGATATGCTCTAGAGAGCAGAGGAATGAAGGTCAGCAGGGCTAAGACAGAATATATGTGTGTAAATGAGAGGGAGGGTAGAGGAATGGTGAGGATGCAGGAGTAGAGTTGGTAAAGGTGGACGAGTTTAAGTACTTGGGATCAACAGTTCAGAGTAATGGTGAATGTGGAAGAGAGGTGAAGAAGAGAGTACAGGCAGGGTGGAATGGGTGGAGAAGAGTGTCAGGAGTGATTTGTGACAGACGGTACCAGTAAGAGTGAAAGGGAAGGTCTACAAGAGGGTAGTGAGACCAGCTATGTTATATGGGTTGGAGACAGTGGTATTGACAAAAAGGCAGGAGTCAGAGCTGGATGTGGCAGAGTTAAAGATGTTAAGATTTGCACTCGGTGTGACTAGGATGGATAGGATTAGGAATCAGTATATTAGAGGGTCAGCTCATGTTGGACAGTTTGGAGACAAAGCAAGAGAGACGAGATTGCATTGGTTTGGACATGTGCTGAGGAGGGATGATGGGTATATTGGGAAAAAGATGCTAAGGATGGAGCTGCCAGGTAAGAGGAATAGAGGAAGGCCTAAGATAAGGTTTATGGACGTGGTGAGAGAGGACATGCAGGCAGTTGGTGTGACAGAGCAAGATGCAGAGGATAGGAAGAAATGGAAAGAGATGATCCGCTGTGGCGACCCCTAACGGGAAAAGCCAAAAGAGAATGATGACCATTAAGTGATATATCTGTTTATTAAAATGGAAATTGGATGGGCTAAGGGCATCAGCAGCAATTTTAATGTATTCATTTGGTATGTTGTCAGGGGCTGTGGTTGGCTTTAGCTTGAGCAGTTTGAATTTGTCTGCTCATGGAGTGGTAAACTGGAAGCAGAAGTGGTGCAGTTGATTAGAGAGGTTGCTATTTGCATGGAATGAGTGTCGAACTGACTGCATACTAGTGATTCATTTCAACTTTGTGCCCCTGTATATCACTAGTGTTTTCTTGCTATTATGGTAGTGAAAACACCTGGGACCCTAGCTAAACCTGAAACTTGTAGAAATTATTCTAAGGCAAACGTCCATATTAAGTGATATCATAGCAAAATTTCAACCTCCTCCCAAATCCGAGGAACACTGGTGCCTAAGTAGAATTTCTCACAAAAAATGATGTAAATGGCTCCATAAAGACACCTGAAGCTAGAGAGAATAAGCATAGCACATACTAAAAAAAATAAGCCACCATGATGGAATTCCTCCACTGGCAGGTTGAATAACAAAAGGAAGAAAATCATGACAAAAATTGAAGTGTAATGCCCAGGAAGGTGAAAACTCCCTCATCAATCTAAGCAACTCTGGGAGATAATCAAGTCTACCAAAGCCAAATTTGAGGTAAAAATAGCTTCCCTGGCCAAGGACAATCACAAGGCATTCTTCATCTATGTCCCAAACCTCAAAGGCAACACACAGCACTGTGCAGAATTAATTACAAATGAGGCCACTTATACTGAGCTGGAAGATGCAGTAAATCTACCCGCTGACAAAATTAACTCGACTTTTACCCACTCTCCCCCAAAACATCCCAAGAAATACCCACAACTAGAACTCTCTCAACTATCACTCGCCAAGGCCATGAACACTGCATCGATGGGCCCCATTAATATCCCAGAATGCTTTCTTAATAGCACTAAAATGATCTACCAGGAACACAAGAATCACTATTTAACCCTAGCTTCCAGACAAGCTTCATGCTAAGCAAATGGAGGAATATAACTGTTATCCTTCTGCACAAGTGTGCGCTATCTACGGACCTAAGTAACTACTGACCCATAAGTCCAACTAGTCATATATAAAGCCATAGAAAGAATTATCACAAAAGTGATAAACAATGATACAGGAAATCTTCAGATACTGGATACAGCCCAGTCTGATTTTGTCAAGGTCAGGTCATGCCTACAAAACCTGGTAGAATTCTTCAAGGTCACGAAAGCAATTGACAAGGGCAAACAGTGCACACACTGCCTACCTTGTCCTGGCCTAAACATTTGATACAGTACCACACTCAGGCACTGTAGACAAACTCATGACATTAAGTATAACACCCTATATTACCACTTGGATTGCCAGCTGTCTCACAGATGTTGACAATAACCTGGGCTTCGGCCACTGTGTCTGTGGTAGAAAGGACACCACTCTATTTTGCACAACTTATAAGCAAAGGTATGGAATTCAGGTATAAGAGTGTCATTGTTCTGCTGTATTCAGCCCTCATCAGACCAATCATTGAGTACAATGCCCCCTTTTAGTATGTACTTAAACAGGCATGAGTATCAACTGGACCATCCACAAAGATTACTCACAAAAACAATAGACAGCATAAACAACATGTCCTGTACAGAGTACCTCAAAGTCCTGATCCTGTACTCGGTCTGTTTCAGACTGCTGATAAGCGATCTATGCCCTGGATACTTTTAGATCCCATTCTGATGGACATTCTGCTCATTTGCTAAACAAATATCATCAGAATTACTAATGGTATTTCTTTCTGAGATGGTATTATACAAGTCTGAGGCCATGGTGACACTGTTATGCATTGTATGTAGGACTAGTGGGTGTAAGTTAGTAGAAGGCTAGTTGCAGAGAGGGTGATGATAGGATGTTGTGTATGTCAGTAGTATAAGATATACAGCAGTGAGTGCATGTAATAGTATCGTTGTTGGATTAAGGGAGGTATTAGCTTTGCAGTCTTGCTACTAACACCAGAATTCATAAAGGGCAAAATCAGACTAAAAAACTTCACCAAAGAAAAGTATACCCAACTAGGGGAAGGTATAAATGTATTCCAAATACCACCCAAAGCTGGAGGTGATAACTACACCAAAGCTTACACTAAAGCCCTGTACAGTCACATGTATAAGTATACAGACTTGCCTGTTCCACAGAGAATCAAAGCCCCAGACTCAATTGAAAAAAGCCGACATGGTGTCCAGCATCAACAAACATTACAACAAATGCAAATGGGAATTATGGACCCATAAGTCTGACCAGCCTCGTCTGTAAAGCCATAGAAAGTACCATCATGGACCTCATAAATAAGGCATAGGCAACCTCCAAACCCTGGCTCTAACCCAATTTGGCTTCATCAAGGGTAGATCCTGCCTGTTAAACCTGGTGAATTTCTTTGATAATGTTTCCAGGGCCATTGATGAGGGCAAATCCGTGCACACAGCTTTTCTCGACTTGGCAAAGGCCTTTGACACAATCCCACACTCAGCCATTACAGATAAATTTTGCAAACTGAATGTGAACACCTTTGCTGTAAGATGGGTTGCCAACTGGCTCACAAACCAGTCACACACTATCAAAGTGATTGACTCCACATCAGCCTGTCATCAATGGGGTGCCACAAGGGTCAGTACTAGGCTCCCTACTGTTTTGTATATACTTCTCAGAAGTTCAGACCAAACCTAAGGGGCTTTGGCTAAACAAGTTTGCAGATGACTGCAATCTGGGTACAATTATTGAATCCCCAAATGATATCAGTAGACTTCAGAAGGGTCTTACGCAGACCAACAACTGGTGTCTTAATCACGGTCTCAAACTGAATGCAAAGAAATGCAGCATCATTCCCTTTGGTAAAAACAATGTCCCTTCACACTATCAAATTAACAATAATACCCTATGTACCTAAGAAGTGATAAGAGATCAAGGATCACAAGTACGCTGTGACCTTAACTTTCACCACCATGTGTCTACAATATTAAGGAAACTTTCTATGTACCTCACTTGATCAGCAAAGGCATCACCTCTAGAGCAAAGGAGGTTATAGCCCCTCTATACTCATCACTAATCAGGCCCATAATTGAGCATAACGCCCCTTACCATACAAAGCACCTGCAGCAATTGGACAGATCTCAGAGGATTCTAATGAAGACGATCAAGAGACTCCAGCACATGCCTTACACAGACAGATTAAAGTCCCTGTCACTATACTCAGTATCATACAGACTTCTTAGGGGAGACTTATGTCTGGCTTACAGAGCAATCTCCGACCCAAACTTAATGAGTTTGCTGCACATCCATAAATAAAATGGGATTTCAGGGGCCTAAATATGGCCTGCAACTTTAATAGGATGTACTGGGGGGACAAGTTTGTCTTCCAGCGACTGCCACATCTTTGGAATAGGCTGCCAATTCATGTGAAGCAGAGAACCTCTATGACACTGCTCAAAAGGATCCAGGACAAGTGGATGGGGCACCGTAAATTCTTACCAGGAATAGCACCCACGACCCTCCTGGACATGGGTAGTCATTAATAAATACAGTCCTGGGTTTTGACTAGAGTATCTTTAGTATTCCATTGGGATGAAGTGGCTAGGCTTGAAATGGCCTCCAGGTCGATAGCCTAGTAACTTCCTATGACCCTAGGTGAGCCACAGGACTAATATGTTGAGTGGAGATCATCAGGCAAGTGAAACTATGCAGATAGAAATGATCAATTGAGATGGATTGCCTTTATTATATTTTTAAAGCAAAAGGGAGGGATTATGAGAGAAAAGGACAACGTATCCTATCAGCATAGAGTGAAGGAAGAAAAACTGGAAAAAGGGTTTAAGATTGAGTTGCAAGGTATTTGGACACCATCTATTTCCAGCCATGTATACGTCCTACTTACACCTATGTAGAAATAGTATACACTAGTTAAGTATACTTTAACATTCATTTTTTTAGATTAAAAATTGGCAGTTTTGTTAGTCGCTTGTCTGCAGTTGGAAAGCACAACCATTTGAATCCTTGCCCTTATGGATGAAGAGGACATATATTGTACTTTAGACTATTACAGCCAAGATTTGGGGTTTTTTTTTTTTTTTTTTAGTGGATAACTTCCTAGGCTTCAGGTTACACTTTATGCAGTCTCATCCTAGTTATATAATGATACTTGCTTGTCCCTGTAATTGTTCCAAAATTCAAAACTCCATAATGTAACATCCAGCACTAGCAGCCATATGGTACACTTACACTCTGGTGTTAGTCTTCTACTAAGATTATCCCCCAGATTTACTAATCTTCCATGTAAGACTAGATTAGTCTTGCATGGAAGCACCAGGGTAAGAGTATGACAGCAGCACGCCATGCATATTAATAAGGGTGTGCTGCCTCAACTCCAAAGCTTATACGGATCGTGGATGAGTTTAGGGGGGGTGTCAGACTGCAGAGCAGTCCAAATATCCACGCCCCTGCAATGAAGAAATGCCGCAACTTCACATTTAAATGAGAGAGTCCGCTCCCATGTGTACAATGTAACACTACACTCCCCCATATGTTCAACAACTAACAGAATAAAAAATAAAAATAATTTTTTTTTCTTCCGATATAGCTGCCCGTAGTTGCGCAGGTCTGCCTGGGTTTGCCCATTGCTTAGCTACAGTTACAGCAGCTTAGACACCAGAAGAGGATAATAAGAAAAATATATGCAAATTAAGCAACATAGCAATAGTGTAGTGGTTAGAGTGGTTGCACAAAGAGGAGGCATTCCCGGTTTGAGTCCCACTACTGCATGTTCCATTTTCTGTGTGAAATCTGTATACAAAAACATTTCATGACATTATTTTATGTATAAGTTTTGTAAAAAGCATTGAAATGTTAAATTTAGTAGTGCATGAATTATATATATGAAGATGAAATGTTTATGCATTCTGAGGCATGAGTACCTTATTTTAAGCAATATAAAGCACTGCTAACCACATTTTACCAGTATTGAACATATTTAAATACATTTGCACGTAGCTGCGCTATGCTAAGGAGGAGTAACACAGGTTCATTGCACGTTACTGCTGATTACCTTCGCGCAATGTCGAGCAAAGTCGGGTAAACACGCTCACACCTGCTTTCCTGTTCCTTAACCAGACAGGTCTGCCTAGCAGTAAAATAAAAAGCAGTGACAGGGGTCAAACTCAAGATACTGTGCACTATAGTCACTATACTTAACCACTAAGCCATGATAACATTTCACAAACATGCACTTTCAACAGAGACATATCTATCAAAGGGATTTTAAACATTGTCAACATCAGCTAAGCAGGCGTGCCCACAGCTGAGCTTTTCCAAAAATGGCCAATCACAAATAAGTGTAGGAAATGAGGCATATTTAATCTCCACAGGCGGGAATACCTGCTATAACTAGTTGTAGCTTCCTTCTGCAGTCAGCATGGCTGGTGTAGGTGAGGGCACTAATTTTAGAGTGCAACGCTGGGGCATCCAGGAGTCCAAAATTATGGTTTGGCTCCTTGTCCACAAACATTAGGAAAGACTCCTGCAGGGCTAGTACCAGGGTACCCAATATAAAACAGATGCCTGGAACAGTCTTGCCCATGATCTCACCAGTGCCACTGGTGTTCCTCGGACTGGTGAGCAGGTCAGGCACCATTATTCTGACCTGAAGTGGCATAGGGGTGATGAACTGGACCGGTGGATCCAGGAATCCCATATGATGCCTAATGCCCCAGTACTGAGTAAGTAGCCATTGTATTAAGTAGTTAAGAATTGCCATGCTTGTCTATACAATGGATAGGTATGTCTCAATATCATTGCATTTACTTCACAGCTGCAGGTGACCGGGCTATGAATCTGCAAGCCCATGAAGATAGGCTGCAAAGGCTGCATCATGAGGCAGGTTATTAATTATTCTGCATTTACTGTTATATAAAATAAATGAGAGAAACTTCAAAAGGTATTTTAACTTAATAAATAAAGGTGTAATAATCCTTTAATAAATGTATGATTCATGGAGTGCGTCTGTGTCATTTTCTTTGATATGTTGCTGTACTGTTGCATTCTACAAATAGTAGTGTTGTATTAAGCAGTGTCAACCCACACTTGGGTAGGCCCATATAACATGGATGAAGGATGTGCCAGTAGCTTGTATGCATATTTACAGCCCTCAACTGTTGGTTCATTCCCAGCATGTACAGGTTAATCTGGCACATGAGTAGCTTGGTATTGTGTTCCCCAGAAATGTCAGTGTGCTGCCAGAAATGTAGGGAGCTGTCAACATATAACTGATGCTTTCACCTGAACATATGTAGATAATTATATGAAAGTAGAGCTGTCAGTGTACCATCTTAGCAGTAGTGTGTGTGAGCAATTCTCAAAATATGTTGCAGTAACATCTGCATTTTGGACAGTTTGTATGTAAGATACAGCTCATGTATATAATGATCTAGCAAAATCCAATAAAACAATATAAGAATATTGGGTAGTGTAATAATACATGTAAGGGACATATAACTGCAGTTAATAGGAATGTAGTGAAAACTAGAAGGATATATAAGTTGTTAATTGAGCTATCTTTTTCCACCCTACTGTATCTGCATAAAAAATGCAATTCCACACCTCAGTCAGTATGTCTAAACTCAAAACATTTGTTGGGACCTATGTCCTATTAGTTTATAAATATTTGCATTTATTTCTATGCATGTGCTCTGTTAAAATACCACAATATTGGTGGCCTGTTGCCATCAATTAAACCTGCATGCTGTTGTAATGTCCACTATTGTTCTATATATGCATGTGTTATGCTTGCTTTTCAACTGTTGAAAATCTGGTGTGTTGGGTTAATGGCAATACTTCTGCATGCTGTTATAACTAATTGGGAATGCTGTTGACTGTTACTAACCCATATCTTTATTAAACTCTCCAAAACATAGTTTGTATGGGAATGCCGGTCCCAGCGGACCCATCTGTCCCACCTCAGCTGGCAATGGCACCTGGCACCAGCAGATCCAGTGCCCAGCCTGGGACCTCCTCCTCCATTGGCCCTGTGCCACCTTCAGGTGGAAGCACTACAGGGAATGGGGCTCGGCCTCCCTGTGCAAGCATGGGCGGAGAGGCACCTATCACCCTTTGTATTGTCCAGGCTGTGGTGCGTAGAGAGATTGAACGATCTGTTGTAGAACCTCTATGCCAGCTTAAGGCCCAAGTGGCACAACTCACAGGTCAGCCTGCCCCTCCTACACAGCCCCTAGCACAGCCACCTTTTGGGCCGTGAAGGTGCAGTGGTGACTGCCCATGGGTGGGGACTTCCATCCCACTCTTTCCATCTGGGGGCTCATGGGCTTGCGAATTCCAAACATCCCTCCCTGTCAAAGGTGTTCACCCACCACGTGTCATATACCGCCCCTGTATGCATCTTGTTTGTCTTGTCTGTTTACCTCCCCAACTTACCTCCCCAAATATATCTACTTCCCCTACCCCACATTCCAGTCTCACCTGAAAAAAAAAAGGGGCAATCTGTTCCCCAAAAAAAATTTCACCCCATACATAGCTGCCCATTTTGCACACATGTCCACTGGACACATGAAATGTTATTTAATTGGCATTACAACATACTTTGTTGTCCTCACCCCTCTCTCAAGGGTTGAAGGGTTCATATCTACCTCCAAATTTATTGCATATGCACAGCTGTTGCTGTTGAAGAAATGGGCAGCTATGGACCTTCCCTGCACATCCCAAGCTATTTTCCATACTGTCTTTCCCTCGTTGTGCACCTTTTTCACCACTTTCCTATCTCCCCATTTTTCTTTTCCTTCAAAGAAATTAGCGTGGGGGTGAGCGGGAGTAAGCACTATTAAGCAGTAGCGAGTGGATTTTCGCTTGTTTATGCTTGGCTAAGCAATGCGAGGCATTGCGCAAACCTGCGCAAACCTGCTTACAACTGCTTAAAAGTGCCTTAGTCACTCTGTATGTGAGGGCCCATGTTCTGCTCAGGAACAAAATAAAACACTTCTGTAAGTCTCAAACTCCAGACCTTGCACACATTACACAACATGAAGTACCACTAAGCCATGGTAAATATACATTAAGTTGGTGCTTAAATAATTATATCATGCATCAGAATGAGTGAATGTAAAGGAAAATTAGGAATACCATACCACACAACTTGTTCTGTGGATGTTGACCAACAGTTGTTGTGGGATTACATTACATGACTATGATAAGAGAAGCAGCCATTCTAGCAGGAAATAATGTTACACCATCACTTTACAACCCCATACAGTATCACAGCAGGACAAACATTGACATATCTGTTTAGGCAGAGGCCATTACCTCTCAACTGCCCTAATTTTCAGGGACGTCCCTGATTTTGACATAAATTTTTGCTCTGTCCCTCTGAATCCCTTCTAAAACTACTGACTTTGGGCAGAAAGGTGGTGAATTACACTTAATGAATAATGACAATAATTAAGAGTTATACACTTCTTTTAATTCAGAAAAGGTGTATCAATTCATATGCTCTGATTCTCTCAATGTTTCAAATTAATAGCACTAATATTTTAAAAGTGTCCCTGATTGTGCCTGATTTTTCTCTTGACTTTTCCCTGATTCTGTTCAAATTTGTCCCTGATTGGTTGAGAGATCTGGCAGAGGCAGAAACACAGAGGCATTTTAGCCTTTCTGCTGTTACACACTGTGCAAATAGCTTTGGAAGCAGTTTTGGAAACATACCCTTATGTAGGAATAAAACACTGAAATACAAATGGATCTAGCCATGTACTGGTAGCAACCAACTGTAAGAATGTCATTGCTCTATTGGTGAAAATACCTGTGTGGTGCACAGACAAAAAATAACAGGCTATTCTCTGGCTATCATGTGGATAGGTCCACAGCTGGGAGTTACACAGACAGATTACATTCCTTGATAAAGTAACATGTACACAGCAACCCTGTAAGTCCAGCAAGATAAAATGCACACAATACTACTTACGCTCTCTGTACTTCTGCAGCCCTACCCAAATGTAAAATTTACCTGTGTGTGCAGGGTCTACCAAGGATGTAGGTAAGCATACTCACTGTACTGAAATGAGTCCAGTTTTTCTGAGCAGCTCATGCTAATGTCAACACTAAAAAGCACAAAATGTTTAGAAC
The DNA here is from genome assembly GCF_019279795.1 of Protopterus annectens. Taxonomy (NCBI): domain Eukaryota; kingdom Metazoa; phylum Chordata; order Ceratodontiformes; family Protopteridae; genus Protopterus; species Protopterus annectens. The sequence goes on from NC_056748.1 coordinate 498,988,944, forward strand.
TGTGTAAATGAATATTCACGGTATAGCAGCTCACAAATAATTCTTGTGCCAAAGGAATACATCTGTATAACTAGCTTTATATGGCAGTTAATTTTAACAGTTGAAAAGTAAGTACATCTTTCCATGTATCTTGGGATAGCATTTTGAGGGGTGAGTACATTTTTACACTGACAAGTGGGTACTGGAAGCAGCAACATTAGGTCTGAGTACAAAATGTAAATCTCTGGCTACACACCTGGCTTCTGATATAAGAACTATTCCAACCTTCTGTCTTAAACAATGATGTCCATACCAAACAAGGATGATTGCCATCTTGAAAAGCTGAAAGGGCCACGCCTACATGAGTCAGCAATTTATAGTACTGGGTAAATATGACAGTGATTACTTAAATTATTACACAGCAGGCTGCATGCAATTAGCAAATGGTGGGCACTAATTGGTGCAGAGGCCATCACATGATGTGCAATTCCTACAAAAGCAGGCTGCAATCTATGCCAACAAACTCAATCACTCTATTGCAGAGACTGACAGAGAGAGAGAGAAAAGGAAAAATAAATATTACCAAATTATACAGAGGAAAGGTATGTGACACGTGTATTTACTGGCATGTAGTAGATGTTATTGAAGAATAGTCTACATAATGTGAAACATTCATATGTGGCAGCAGTACTTCTTTCTGCACAGATGTTCTGCTTAACTACTGCTATGGACAATACTGTGTGTACCTGTGGGCAGTGGGACATACCTGTGAAATGTGTAGCTCAGCATTAAATGTCAAAGATCTGTTCCATGTTATCTGTGTTCTGTACAGTAGTGTGGCCAATGGCTGTTGGGGGGATTAGCGCTGACATTATATAAACATGGGTGTGACAGAACAACATATGCATGATAGTCATATTAAAGTGTAGCTTAGCACTGGCAAGTGCTGTAGCAGTCTAGTATGCTTATCTAGCATCTGTTGCCATATATACCCCCTCTAATGTTAGTCTGTGTTCATATGTGACACCTGTTTGTGTTGCAGCAAGGCCCAACAGTTCAGCTGTGAGGTCCAGGGACTTACAACAGTGTGGACCATTTGTGTGTATGTCCCACACATACAGAGAAATATATATGTGTCATATATATTCACATCTGTATATTTGCATAGAGCAGGGGACATATTGCAACTGTTTGCGAAGGGGGGATATATATGTTGGTGAAGGTTAGTATGCGCATATTTCTATGTAGGTTTTAGTGTGTGACAAACAAGACAGCATACAGTGCTGGTATATGACATGTGGTGTTTAAACACTGTGGGTGGTTCATTCAGTTTGCAATGTTGAAGCCAGTAAGGCCTGCTAAAGCTACCTGGGCTGTGAACACCTTTAATGCATTTATCCCAAGACTGTGCAATGTTATTACATCACTGTACACCTTACATCCTTTCTATAATTGATATTCTCACTATGAAAAGTGAATTGTATATGTGCCTATATATATGTATATGTAGACAAATGGATGTGTAAATGTATAGACACACACACACACACACACACACATATATATATATATATATATATATATATATATATATATATATATATACTCATGCACACCTACATCTACTTGTTGCAATAGTACTGTTCACTGACTGTGATGGCCAATATGTTTGTGAATACGTCAGATATATGTATCTGTGGGATAGCTTACTGGGGAACTGTTTATTTTATGGTATTGTGGGTCCTTGCTTTGATCCTAGCAAAAGCTGTGCATTCTGTTGCTAGGCAGAACACATGCTATTGCATACAGTGTGATTAAGGCCCTTGGTTTTAACTAGGGTGTGTCATTGGAGGCTAAAGCACTATATCTATGATTGTTGATTGGTACCAATCTTGAAAGCAAATCCTGTGTGTACTGTAGTACTAATTGAAGCTCTGGGCCTGTACAGCAAAGTATAGTGTATGTCCACATTGCTTGCATCTACTGTTTTGTGTGGTCCCTGTATTCATCACAGATTACATTTCTCAAGATTAAGGTTGTGTAAGTACTGACACACAGTACTGTGTAGTACACACTGAAAGTTTATCTAGGTTGTCATACCTTTGTCCTGTAATTATGTCTAACGTGTGTGTGGGTATGTCTGTAACATATCCTTTGACATATGTGTGGTAATACATATAACTGTGTATCTAGCAACATTCATAGTGTACTACAGCAGTATGTGAACAGATGAAAGAAGGCACACTCTAGACCACAGATAAAGTTAAGCGCTTTTCGTTTATGTCAAATCATAAACTTCTTCAGACAATACATTAGAACTCAACCCTCATTTAAATACATAATAAAAAAGAAGTCAACCAATCAACAAATGGAAAGACATTAATTAGATTAGTGACAATTACAAACAAACACCACCCCCTTATTAAAAATCATTATAGACTTACAAAAGTACCACCCAGGAAATTAGATTTAGTTAGAACCATTATTGATCTTAAGCTATATACCAGGAAGTTAAATTTTAGGGTTATGTTTGGTGACGCTTCCCAAGGTGAAACAAGTCAGTTTCACATTCCTAGCACATTTAATCCACCCCTTAACCCCTTGATCAAGGTGTTTGAACAGTTCTGCGAATTAGACATTCGGAACTTGGCGAAGTCTGTACCTTTTGTAGGATCTAAAATATATAAATCTAGTGATGTACAGAAAGAAAGAGACAGTCTTGAGTTTATTAAATTAAATAACTTAAGAATTTGTAAACCTGACAAAGGAGGAGGCGTAGTGGTTTTTGACCAACTGGATTATGTTAACAGGATGGAGTTATTATTAAACACTGTGTCCTATGAAGCTAGTTCCCGGTCCGAAATTAATAAAGCATATAGTAACATTAAGAATGTGATTGAGGATTTATATACTGAGGACAGAATCACCCGTGACATGTACAACTTTATGGTCACTAGTTTCCCGAGGTTTCCTTGCCTTTTTGGGATCCCCAAAATCCACAAATGTATTGAGAACCCGCCTATGAGGCCGTTGGTGGACAGTAGGGGGTCCCCCACTTATTCCTGTGCGAAAGTGGTTGACTATATTTTGCAAAATACCTAGTTAATTTAAAACAAATTTGTAAGGACTCATGGACATTTCTCAGTAACATCAACGCACTAGAATACAAATCCAATTACAACTTTTTAACTATAGATGTAAAGGATTTGTATACATGTATCCCCCATGTGATAGCAATAGACTGGGTAGGAGAAATGTTGAGACTACTTAACTGTCCCACCGACGATATTTTAATGGTTGAGGAACTATTGGATTTAATTCTTAACAACAACTTTTTTGTTTTTGAAGGTGACTTTTACCTACAAAAAGTAGGCCTCGCAATGGGCTCACCATGTGGGGCCAGTGTGGCCAACATGGTGATGGCCTATTGGGAACACCAGTTTGTATTAAATAATAACGAATTTAAGGACAACATCATATTTTACACTCGTTTTTTGGATGACATTTTCATCCTAGTAGATGGCAATGAATCAGTTAGTAATTTGCTGGTGGAATATTTCAACTCAACTACAGTGTTCCTAGAATTTACATCTAATTTTGATGTTTCTAATATTGACTACTTAGACATCACTTTAACTAAGGACACTCTTTATAGGAGATTTGTTTCATCAGTTCATAGGAAGAAAACATACTGTAATTCTATGCTTCACTACACGAGTTGCCATCCGTACCATCAAAAACGTGCTATTATTAAAGGTCAGTTAGTTCGAGCAGCACGTATTACTACACTGGATTCAGTTTTCAATCATGAATGCCTATTTATCAAGGAAATGTTTCTATCTAGGGGGTACCCTTCACATCTTATAAATGAATTAATCCAAGAAGTAACACACAAACGGCACACATTAGTTTTTGTTCCTTTGTTGAATAATGGAACTAATGATTCCTTGTCTGTTAACTTGTCCCCTAACATTCAGGTTGAGCAACAGTCAGAACATCATTTAAGATCAGACAGATTTAATACTTCATTCATCACTACTTATAATGTAAATAGTGACCTTTGTTTTAAAATCCTTAGGAAAAACTGGGATTTATTTAAAGGTGACATGAACATTTTTACTAGGGTTGGGGAGCAACCAGTTGTGATTTACAGAAAAGGTAGAAACCTTAAAAATTTTTGTGAAGGGAGTAGACCTAATTCTGTCAGAACACCAGGCATGTACAAATGCCAAGCCTGTAATTATTGTGGTTTCATCCTGGAATCTAACAGATTCTCAGTAAATGACTTGGTTTACCATTTGAAATTAAGGAATAACTGTAACTCTAAAATGGTTGTTTACTTGGCTAGGTGCCAGTCTTGCCCAGCGTTCTACGTGGGCAAAACTGAGAGAAAGCTCCGTGAACGCATATACGAACACCTGTACGCTATTAGGAAACTTAAGTTTGAAAATGCCCTAGCGAAACATGTCAATTCTTTTCCTGGGCACACTTTTAAGTTTATTGTCATTGACCAAGTGTATGTCAACCCAAGAGGTGGTCCTGACTCTTTGAAACTCGAGGAGTTGGAACTCTCTTGGCAAATTAGGCTTAATGCCTACCATCAGCCTGGTATTAATGATGGCTGTGCGTTAAGTAGCATTTTGAGGCTTAGAAATTTAAAGCGTTAAATCATTTGGGTGTACTAGTAAGACTTAGTATGAATTTGAATTACTTTAAATGTATTTGTATTTTTATACCTATTATATATTTTTTTAAAAAAAAAAAAAAAATTCAAACTTAACTGTTTTGTTTAGTATTGAACATTGTTAGGTAAATTTATGATGAAGCACATTTGTATGTCTATAATGATTTTTAATAAGGGGGTGGTGTTTGTTTGTAATTGTCACTAATCTAATTAATGTCTTTCCATTTGTTGATTGGTTGACTTCTTTTTTATTATGTATTTAAATGAGGGTTGAGTTCTAATGTATTGTCTGAAGAAGTTTATGATTTGACATAAACGAAAAGCGCTTAACTTTATCTGTGGTCTAGAGTGTGCCTTCTTTCAACTGTTCCAGTATTTCGTGGTTTTTGGAGTTTGTTTCACTGTTCGTGATTTAACAGCAGTATGTGACATATATTCCCAACTATGCACATATTTTGGCCACGGGTTTGGCATTAACAAGTTGTGTGGTATAATATTAATACATTTACTGGACCTTACACTGATTGTGATGGATGATACATTTCTTTATACATCAGCTTGATGTACATCTGCTGTGGCTAGGTGGTGCATCATGTTGCATACAGTGTGCTAGGTACTCTTTTATAGCCTTATTTAGTGATTTTATTTTGTTGCTGTGCAGAACATGGTTTATTGGATAGAGAGTGAGCAAGGCACTTTCAACAGTTGTGGGGTGAACAGTGATAAGTGGCAGTTACAGTGTTTCACTCTCAGCTTATAGGTTGTTAAACTTTCATAAGATGTGCTTACCCTTCTGAAAACCCACTTGCAACTGTTGAAATGTGCCTTATTCCATCTGTAGCCCCTGACCTTTGTTTTGGTTAGTAACAAAATAAAAAGCATTTACTAGGAAAAAACCCACAACCATTCACATAACGGCATAAGTGATTTGCCACTAAGCCATCTCAGGTATACATATCATTTATGTATTCACAAACATAACATCCAGTACAATCATAAAACACTGCAGAAAATGTACTCCAACATGTAGATGTATGTGTGTGAGTAATTTTTGTAATCTGTGCTTAGGTACAACATATTGTATTATGTATGTAAGTATATATATATATATATATATATATATATATATATATATATATATATATATAAAACAGTTCAGCGATATTTGTACTGTATAATGTTAAATGTGCCATACGACTTCCTCAGACATATTTTTGTATTTATGTCTTCCAGGGATCATGGCCCACCACAGGAACCCAACCTACAGTAGGGCTGAAGATGATATCATCACTAGCATTACGATTCAGCACTACGATTTACTGTTTTCACGAACCAGCAGGAGCGTACTGTAATGTGGCAAGATCTTGTCCACAGGGTCAATGAGGTAGGCCTGCATAACCACACATATGAGCAGGTATGCCACCACTGCAGTTATCTTCTCCGACATGTCCGTCAGCGTGTCCCGCTGCTGTGCGTATGGAACAGCTTGCAACAGGGGGTGGTGTTAGCATCCACCCCCCCCTCACCAGAGTGTTGGAGCTGTTCATGAGCCTGGTGGCACCTGCCCAACAATAACAGCAGCAGACATACACCATGATGGAGGTTGGAGCCAGCCAGCAAGCACACATGGAGCATACAGGTAACATGGCATATCTGTAGACTACTGTTATCTGTATTGGTAGATCATGCATATGTGAGATGTGGAGTGTGTTGTTCAAAGATGTGGAGCCTGTTGTTGTACAATACTGATCATTTGGAACATAAGCTGTAGCCCTGTGAATGTAAACTGTTGTTGTACTCTAAGATTGCAAACACACAGTAGCAATGCCACAGTTGTGGCCAATGACAAACTGTCTCATCTCTATGTAGGTACCTCTGGGGTGATGTCAAGGCAGCGGACAGATGCTGATGAGTGTGTTCTACATTTATTATTGGAAATAAAAAGTGCATGTCGTAGGTAAGGTTTAGGCCATGTACACATGTAACACACCTACCCATAATGCATGCTGTGCATGTTTGGTGTAAGAGCATGCACATCTCCACTAATGTGATTAGCAGCTTCAAATGCATGCAATACCCAGACCATCTCAAACAAATGTGGCTAGACTTTAGTGACTATTTGATATGCACAGTTGATACTCAACATGCACATAACATACACATCTATGTCATAACTTGTAAAGAGACTCTAAACTGCTAAACAAAAAACGAACCAGTAGTAAACCCAAACTGCAAAAAACACCGGAACTGCTTTCCAAATGATGCCTTTAAAATTGAATCACCAAGAAGAACCACTGTTTGGCGAAAAATACAGGTTTTATTTAAAAGCACTACGTTTGTCCCATGAACAAACTTCTTCAGGAACTACAACCATGAAATGCAATGTGCTTAAATAACAAGCTGACGAAAAATACAGGTTTTATTTGTTACTGCTTGTCCGCTAGACAAACTTCTTCAGAACTACAACCATGAAATGGGCCGTGCTTAAATAACAAGCCATCAGAAAATACAGGTTTATTACGCGCTTTTCGTTTGTCCCTTGGACGACTTCTTCAGAACTACAACCATGAAAGTACAATACAGCTGTCCTTAATTAACCTTGATTAATCATTAATACAATCTGTTTACTTAAAAGAACACTAACACATTAAAATCAAATCTGAAATTATCCATAAAAATGGAAAAATTAAAACATTCAAAAAGGCAATTGTATATAAAAAATGCTACAAGTTCAAAAAATGTAAAATATAAAAAAGGAAAATACTTTTTACTATTAATCCCTAAATAAAATCCTATGATTGACAAATATATTCATATAAAGTATATATAATGTATTAAATACATATAAAATTTCTTCCTTAGTTCATGTTGCCTAAGAAATGAAAAATGAACTCCTTTGATGTATAAGAAAGTTTACTATCTTCTTAAGCTAGTCAATCTTAGGACACTAGAGATAGTACAAGCTTCATTTAAACCTGGTAAGTGGTAGGCTTCCAGTCTAATCTGCCATTGTAACTCCTTTTCTAGTAATTTTATCTGAGTAGGTCCCCCTCTACTGTCTTTAACCACTTGCTCAATGCCTATAAACTTGAACTGGTGGGTAGGGTTATCGATTATATGCTTTGCTAATGCATTAGTTGTTTTTTGTTTCCTAATAGCGTATATATGCTCATAGATTCTGTCTTTGAGCTTACACTCGGTTTTCCCAATAAAAAAACGGTTTGTGCAGTGACACTACTGCTAAGTATACTAACATATTAGAATTACAATTAACCCTACATTTTAGTTTAAAAACATGTTCGTTGACAATGAACTTGTTGGATTCAATAATGAACTTACACCAATTACAAGCTTGGCATTTGAAAATGCCAGGTGACCTGGTTAACAAAGGTTTCTGCTCAAATAGTGATTTCAAGTTCCTACCCCTTCTCTATGTTACCTTGGGGCTTAACCCCATTTTAAATGACACCTCGGGGTCTGCTCTAAACAGTTGCCAATTTTTCTTAATGATAGAACACAAAATGGAACTATCAACCGTAAATGTAGTAATAAATCTGGGAAAATCAAAAAGATGCAGCGGACAGATGCTGGTGAGTGTGTTCTACATTTATTATTGGAAATAAAAAGTGCATGTCATAGGTAAGGTGTAGGCCATGTACACATGTAACACACCTACCCATAATGCATGCTGCGCATGTTTGGTGTAAGAGCATGCACATATCCACTAATGTGATTAGCAGCCTCAAACGCATGCAATACCCAGACCATCTCAAACAAATGTGGCTAGACTGTAGTGACTATTGGATAGGCACAGTTGATACTCAACATGCACATAACATACACATCTATGTCATAAACAGAGCATTTTAACATGCTACACATAAAGGATTCCCAAACCCTCTGTAATGACACACTCCAGTATCCAAAATGTCATCCACACATTACACAGAATATACGAGAGGTAGAGGCCTATCCTGGGGCATTTAAACACTCTGTAACACACTACATAGTCATGGCAGGGAATGCTCCTTATTGGCCTCCTTACAAAATCACGTAACAACTGGTTGTGAAATGATGAATTTAGCCAAGGTAGTAGAGTTCCAGCACAGCATGATTTGTGCTGCTTTGTGAAACATTTGTAGCCTTGAGTGACCACCTGATGCCTCATGATGATGGCCTATGGTACTATACCCCATCCAGTTATTGTAACCACAGTACTACACACAGCTGTCATTGCTATACACCATAATGATGCGTGTGTGCACACATATGCACCTCTAAACAGTATGCATACCAATCACCATTTACACAACTGACACATATATGTATTGTGATGCTATTGAGTGGCTAGGTCATATGACACATATTGGGTATGTGTAGTGTTTAAATATGCAGTCGTGTTTTAGCATGCCATGTCATGGAGGAGACTGGCATGTCCACAATATGATCTACACTCACCATAAGTACCGTACATTGGGTATGTGGCCAAATGGTATTCTATCAGTTATCCATGCACCACTGATGATGTTGTGTGAATACTTATCATGCATGTGCTAAAAACATTTCCACAATTAACATGTGTCCACAATTATTTGCTAAAGACACAGAGGCTGTAATCAGCTCTGGATACCTATCTGACATACAGATACACATTCAGCAATGGTATGTACACCTGTGAGTTATGGTGCACAGTACATCACAGGGTTATGAATACCTGCACAGCAATGTTGTATCCATGTATGCATTATGTTCCAGGGGGAGGGCCATCACCAAATAACAAAACACATGCATCAAAGCCATGTATACTTTTAGTAACAAGGACTGACTACACTTGCACTGCATGCTGTTGAGCAACATATGTCCTGTATGCTGACAGGTGTGATATGACTGTTTTGCTTGTGATACTATACTCCACCATCACCTGCTATTGTGTATGTTCTGTGATTGCTGGTGTTGTGTGTGTCTGCTTTTGGGAAGAGTGTAGTTTTGTGTGTGTGTGTGTGTGTGTGTGTGTGTGTGTGTGTGTGTGTGTGTGTGTGTGTGTGTGTGTGTGTGTGTGTGTGTGTGCGCATGTGTACATATGGTCTGAAGTCATGTTCAGGTCTTAAAGTGTGTTTCCTGTTTTCCTCTCACAGGTGGCGAGGTGGGGCTGGTTCAGTACAGCAGGGAACCTGATGTCACTGACACAGACAGTGATCATGAGGATAGGTGTGTTGAGGCACAGGCAGGTTTGTCAGGGTCTGTTGCTGGGCCACCAATTGACAGTACACAAGTCTCCACCCCATCCATGCATACAGCCATACTGCCTGTACATCCATCATCACCATTGCCCTTAGCTGAGGGACAGTGTACGGTTGGCACTGGCCAGGACAGTGTGGTATTTATGCAGGATACAGCAGGCATAGTCAGATGTCTGTAATGGTACCACATAGGCAGATGCTCAGGGGTTCTTGTCAGAGCACTGCTGGTCATCATGCCCCTGGCAGATGTGCTGCACCTCTTTCTACCACACGCATGTTCCAGGCTGTCATGGAGGCACAGACATGAATGGTGCGGTACACCAGACAGGGGCCAAGGGCACAGAAGGCTCATTACACCTCTGTAAATGACAGTATCCGTGACCTAGCAGGTGCCATATGTAACTACACTGAGGTCATTGATAGACGTTGGGGTGAGACATTGGATGTCCTCCACAATGTCATGTCCATGTGCCAGGACAGTGCAGGATGGTTGAGACATCGATGTGGACGTATGCCAGCAACATCACCAGCTGGAGGTCGCTGTGGATGTCCAGCAAGTCACAGCCACTCCTGTAGTGCCAGTACCAGCCCCAGCAATGTTGGGGGGGCTGTCCATAGACGTCCTAGCAGACCACGTGCACGTGGCTCTGGCCAGTCTCAGCAGTGACCTGGATCCAGTGGACATTTGTCAACCTCTGAGGATAGTACCTAATCTGGATTAGTACCTGATACTGTCTGTAGCACCCCTGCCAGGCACAGGTTCCGTATCTGTGGCCAGAGACAGTGATCTATAAAGCCTGCCAGGTACAGTCTGTAGCTGTCTTACAAATCCCCGTATATGGCAGCCACATGGTGGAACTGTGTGCATGCAGACACACATACATAAACCAAAAACCTACGGCAAACATATACCCACACACATGACATCAACATTGGCCCATAACAGTCCTCATGGCCCTCACACACACACTCACACACACATGTCAATTGTATGGCTCAGTGTAGGCCTCTGGCAAACCAACAACATACCCTGTGCATTTGATGAAACCTGTGCCACCTCCTGTCATTTGTAACATTGATGCAGGAACAGGCTAACATGGTGCTGATGGGAATGGATGACTTTAATAAAGTATAGCAATGGTTGGATGTGTAGCATGTTGTCAGCAGTAAAGTGTAATGATATCCTTGAAGGTGTAGCTGAGCAGGCAAGATGCATTAAAGCTGTAATTAGCAATGTTGTATTGTTTTCACCAGTGTTTATTCCAATTGTGTTTTGTTTGCCCATGTGCCACTTGGCTAATGTGTGCAGTTGTGTCAGCATGCGTTATATAGTGGACAGTAAGTGTGGGGTGTGTGCAACACAGGTTTGCAAGTGTCCATTTGTGAACATGGTGGAGGTGCACTGCCTGTATGTACATGCATATTGGACACACAGGCACGGTGACATGCCCTGTATTGGCCAGTGTTAACACTCCATAGTGTCTATTGGTGGCCAGTATGCATTGCACTACACACATTTTGGAACTTGAGTACGCATGTGTGTGTATGACACAGGTTGACACTGTACTGTGGGTGATGCTGTTGTTGCTATCTGTCATTGGTTTGCATTACTAAGGTTAACACTGTCCCAGCTGCATAATCCTTTAGTAATGCACACTGTTCACCTACAGGGTTGCATGGACCATGCTATCACAAACACAAGAAATACTCTCACTTATACAGTAAAAGTGCATTAGTCTCATGGACCCCTGCCATAAACTAAATATATAATAGAAGGTGTGAAGTTGTACTAAAAAAGAGTTACATACCAAGAAGGGATATCCTCTCTGGTCAGTATCATTGGGAAAATACAAGCCCTCATTAATCATACAAGGTAAGCTTCAAAATATAAATTGGCAAAGGTTCCAAAGACAACACTAAAGCTTTCTTTAGTGTTGTTTATAATCTAGAGGGGAAATCTCAGACCGGGTCAGAGTTAACATAAATGGTCTCAAAGTACATTTATCTGAATGACATTACCAATATCTTGTCAGACAGTTTGAATGCGGATTTCACCACCCTGTCATTACACAAGGGCCACATTTCCAGACCTGAAGAATGTAAAACCTGATGATTCACAGGCACTCTAGTTAAAACATCTCTTTACCAAAGTCCAAACCACAGTGGCAATGGTACTGGACAGTGTCCCTGGCTGTGTCATACACAAGCTGACATATGAAGTAACCACTCACCTAAACACTCTGTTCAGATGCAGCCTCTATACAGGTTACATACTTGTGGAATGACGCACAGTAATGGTGTTCACAGTCCACAAGGGTTGAGCTACAACTTCTTCTTCCTCTCCTTTTGGATGCTCCCATTAGGGGTCGTCACAGTAGATCATCTGTTTCCATTTCTTCCTGCCCTCTGCATCTTGCACTGTCACACCATCCACCTGCATGTCCTCTCTCACCACATCCATAAACCTCATCTTAGGCATTCCTCTTTTCCTGTTACCTGGCGGCTTCATCCTTAGCATCTATTTCACAATATACTCTGCATTCCTCCTCAGCACATGTACAAACCAAAGTAATCCTGCCTATCTGGCTTGGTCTACTAACCTTCAAACATGGGCTGACCCTCTAATATACTTATTCCTAATCCTGTCCACCCTCGTCACACCCAGTGCAAATGTTAACATAAATTGATTAAGGGTAGAGCTACAACAGATCCTGGAAACTCTCACCCTATAAGCCAGACAAATGTTATCTGGAAGGCTATGGAGCACAGCATTATGGAACTCATTAACAGAGACATTATGAACCTGCAAACACTGCACCATACCCACTTAGGTTCTCTAAATGCCAGATCATGGCTTCTACACCTAGTAGACTTCAAACCAGTTAACAAGGCTATAGGTGAGGGAGGGGAGGTCCACACAGCCAAGCTATAGCTCACCCAGCAATTCATACCCATCCCACATTCTGGTATTATACATAACCTCAACAGACTGACCATAAACGACTGTTAGATGATGGATTGACAACTGATGCACAGATGTAGGACACACAGTAACATTTGCAGCCTCCATGTACAATTCTATGCCAGTAACAAGTGGTATTCACCTGCACTCAGTCCTGGGACCACTCCTGTTTGGCATATAGCTTTCTTAAGTACAGGCAAACACAGTAGGGATATGTCTGCCAACATTTGATGAAAATGCATACTGTGGGCTATACTTTATTCTCCAGATGACACAAACATCCTCCAAAAGGGTATCATAGAGACAGATACCTGGTGTCAAAATCATGCTGTAAAGCTATAAGCCAAAGAAAGCATAGTTATCCACTTTTAGAAAACAAAGTATCCCCAGAGTACCACATAGGTAGTAGCCCCCAAAATGTGTTACTCTATGTTACTAATGTATACATAGAGCCATGTGTTTAGTCATCTCTCCTTTGATAATCACATTACCAAAGGGTTTTGGAAATCCCTCTGTGGAGCACATAAGCAATAAAGGGTTTGCATGAAGATCAACAGAGGTTGTTGCACACCTATAATGATTAGATATCTTTGCCAGACTTTGCTTGCTTTGGAACAGGATTCAAATATACCTCAAGCATAAACCCTCACTCACACTCTTCAGTAGAAACCGTGATGAGTGGATGTGAAACAGAAGACATAGCCCAGGGATCATTGCAGTGGCTAAGCTTGTCACAAGCATACAGAAGTGACCTAAGGTCTGGAAAGCGCCAGCACGCTCTGGCAAGGCTAACAGATGCTTTCATGGAGAAAGCATAGTACCCACCTATGAAAAAATTGAGGTCACATGTATGTATATGGCTTTGCCCCACAGCTACCTTACATGTGTTATGCACATACAGTTGTCATTGTGATATGTAATACACTAGAAAAATCAAAACCCACTCCACATTGACCAACGGTGTCACACACTCTCACACACCTGGACACAACTGGAATACACACACACAGTTAGCAAGTGTGGGATTCAAACTCCTACCTAACTACATTATGATACTACAGCAGTACACATTTACACAACGCGCTATACACATTACTGGGATTTCACCTTCCCACAGGTGTATTTGTAGGATGGTGACATCATCAGACTTGACAAAGATGAGTGTATCACTTTTAAGGGGTGTAAGTAGTCTCCAAAAAGGTTGCTCCCTCCCCAGGGAGAGACAGAGACACACACACACACACACAGTTGGCAAGTGCAGGATTCAAACTCCTACCTAACTACATTATGATACTACAACAGTACGCATTTACATGATGCGCTATATACATTAGTGGGATTTCACCTTCCCACAGGTGTATTTGTAGGATGGTGACATCATCAGACTTGACAAAGATGAGTGTATCACTTTTAAGGGGTGTGAGTAGTCTCCAAAAAGGTTGCTCCCTCCCCAGGGAGAGACAGACAGACGCACGCGCGCACACACACACACACACACACACACAATTGGCAAGTGCAGGATTCAAACTCATACCTAACTACATTATGATACTACAGCAGTACGCATTTACACAACACACTATACACATTACTGGGATTTCACCTTCCCACAGGTGTATTTGTAGGATGGTGACATCATCAGTCTTGACAAAGATGAGTATATCACTTTTAAGGGGTGTGAGTATTCTCCAAAAAGGTTGCTCCCTCCCCAGGGAGAGACAGACACACACACACACACACACACACACACACACACACACACACACACACAGTTGGCAAGTGCAGGGTTCTTATTCCAAACTAAGTACTTTTTTACACTTCAGCAAGCAATATGGAGTTTCAGGGTGCAATACAGACACTACTCGCTGACAGTTTGCCCAAAGGGGTTTTTCACATTTGCTAAACTCAGCAGGCTTATCATACTAGGTGTATTGTGAGTATATTGTATGCATAGGCCATAACCATATCATATATGGGTTGATGCACCACATGCTGGCACACACAGGGTCAAACTGGTGGCTAAGCTCTGTCAACCCAATACTGGACAATACAGTCAAGATTAGTAGGGTCATACAAGCACAACACCAACAGTCTCACATAGACCTACAATATAAGTACCAGCAAAACACACACATAAATACACATTACCATACTCGGAGAATGCAAATATTAATCTGAAAAAGAGAAAGTGTCCTCTTAAGCAGACAAGCAAGCACCATGCACCTCCAATCACATGCCAGAAAACACATAATACACCAAAGCAGTGTGCCTCACAACAGGCCCTAAGGCAAAACAACATACCCAACACACTAGTAATAGGTGACTCCATAGTCAGGCACACAGATGTTCCACTCACTAGACTGGACAAGGGGAAGGTCACTGTCAGTTGTCTGTCAGGTGCTATGATCCACCACATAACACAAGCACTTACATCACTCCAGGTACATATATGACGTGGTCTTTGTACATGTCAGTGTGAATGATCTGAGACATACCTCCCAGGACAACATGACAAGAGATATATAGTAGCTCTATGATCATGTAGCCCAGGCTGGTATGACCCTGACCTTGAGTAGCATCTTACCTTCACCTACATGATACTGCAATATAACAGAAAGATGATAAACTTCAACAATTGGCTGAGCTTCTGGTGTCATTCAAAGGGGATCCAGTCTCTGTCTGCCTGGGATGACATGATAGACAAGCCTCATTGCTTCGCTAGAGATGGTTTGCACCTGTCATCCCTATGCTTCTGAATACTGGCCAAGGCTCTTGCTGTCCCCATTCTACCTTTTTTTTAGGCAAGGCTCAAAGGACAAACCAACCCCCGTAACCAACATATATAACCACAAAGTGAGCTAAATGCTACTCATTGCCAGAAGTCTCAGCCTCCAAATGCACACACTTGAGGCACTCCTCAGTGTGGAGAATATTGATATCTGTGCAGTAACAGAAACCTAGGTCAAGGCTCCAGAGAGCACATCAGCACTACCAGAATACTACTCATTCCATACCTTCTGGCATCAGAATCTGGATCATAGCACATAGGGTGGGGATGTATCCATATTCATCAAGGATACCTACACCTTTCTCTACATCCTCTCTACAGGATATGTACCCATAGAATGTTGCATAGCAACGTTCTTCCCACTCCACAGGGGTGGGGCTGCAACAGACCCTTGGCATTCCTGCTCTATGAGCCTGATGAGTCTGATCTGCAAGGCAATGGAGCCAATCATAATGGAACTCAACAATAAAGACATTGGGAACCTTCACACAGTTGAGCACACCCAGTTTGGCTTCGTCAAAGGCAGATCATGCCTCCTGAACTGGGTGGATTTCTTTGAGACAGTTACCCAGGCTACAGATGATTGAAAGGAGCTCCACACAGCCTACCTATACCTTGCTAAGGCCTTTGACACCATTCCTCAGTCAGGTATCATAGATGAACTCACCAACCTGGGCATAAATCTATACATCACAAGATGGATTGCAAACTGGCTCACAGATAGATCCCACAAATTAAGAGTTGCTGGCTACATGTCAGACTCTAAACCGGTAACAACTGGTGTCCCCCAGGGTTCAGTCCTAGGGCCCCTCCTGTTTGTTATATACTTCTCAGAAGTACATGCCAACACAGGAGGGTTGTGGTTGACTAAGTTTGCTGGGAACTGTAAAGTGTGTGCCATAATAGATTCCCCGGATGACACAAATATTCTCCAGAAGGGACTCTATGAGACAGATGTGTGGTGTCAGAATCATGGCCTCAAGCTCAATGTGGAAGAATGCGTAGTAATCCCCTTTGGGGAAAACAAAGTACCCACAAACTACCACATAGGTGTTACCCCTTGAACACTAATGAGGTAATAAGGGATCTGGGGACACAAGTAGATAGTCATCTTTCCTTTGAAAACCATGTTGCCAAAGTGGTTAGGAAATCCTATGTGGCCCACTTAATCAACAAAGGGTTTGCATCAAGATCACAAGAGGTAGTGGTGTCCCTCTACTCTTAAGTCATCAGATCCATCATTGAGTCCAATGCACCATTTTGGATGTACTCGACTAGGCATATCCAGCAGCTGGAGAGACCACAGAGGTACCTCACCACAGTTGTGTTATGCAACATAACTGGAAAAACTAAATCTGTTCTCTGTTGCATACCGCCTTCTCAGAGGCAAACTCTGCCTAACATACAGAGCCATGTCCAACACATAACTGTTGAAAATGCTCCATCTAAGGAAAACAAAATTGAGTCGCACTACACACTCCAGGGATATGAACCTCATCATAACAATGAATACAACATGCTGGTGGGATAGAGTACCATCTAGAGACTTGCCTTACTGTAGAACAGAGTCCCAGTGTACATCAGACAGAGCCCCTCGCTGACACTCTTCAATAGGAACCTTGATGAGTGGATGGGAAACAGACAATTCATGCCAGGGATCACATCAGCAGCCCCACTAGAAAGGGGATTAGGGTACCAGCTATTAGAACAAGGGCTTAGGAGACTAACCAATGGGGTGGTGAAAGCTGCACAACTTGCCTAGACTAATATATGCCTTCGTGAAGATAGTCTACTGCATACCTATGCACCTATGTGACAGGTACATGTCCACAGATAGTATATGTGTACTTCATTGTACAGTCATGTTGTACAGCAGGCACATGCACCACATACACTGTAATGCTTACAGATACTGGTGGCTATTATGTACAGTGGGTGAGATGTGCACCTCATGTCTTTTGTGCCATTGGGATGTGTGCTGGGTGGGACAGTCCTGGATGGCTCCTTGTCATGGTCACCCTCTTACACACATCTCTGCCCATCCATCTTTGGCTTATTATACTGTGTTACCCCTACATATATAGGTACATAGGTAGGTAATAGGCTATCTGCCTGAAGGCATATATTAGTATGGTCAGAGTGTGCAGCTATCACCACACCTGGGGTTAGTTCCCTATGCCTCTGTGTAGTAGAGTTGATGAAGTGATCCATGGTGTAACATTTCAGTTTCACATACACTCATCAAGGCTCCTCTGGAAGAGTGTCAGTGAGAGACTCAGCTTAATGTAGGTTGGGAGCCTGTTCCAAAGCAAGGGAAGTCTGTGAGTTAGTAATGTTTCCCTCCAACATGTTCTATTTATTGTTGTGATTACTATATCCCTAGAGCATGTGGCACAGTGAGCTTGGGTTTACTTCAGACTGAGCATGTACATCAGTTCTGCATTGGATATGGACCTGTATGTTGGGCAGAGATCGCCTGAGTAGATGATATGCAACAGAGTACAGATTGAGTTACTTCAGTCTTGTTGCATGGGGCAACTGTTTGGGGCCAGTAATCCTCTTGTTGAAGTACTTCAGTGGTCTTTCCAGCTGCTGAAGGTGCCTAGTCAGATTCATTGCAAGTGTGTCATGGTACTCTCTGATGGATCTGATGATTGATGAGTAGAGGAAACCTCCTTTGACCTACATGCAAAAACTTTGGCAATTTGTGGGGACACTTAGCTTGATTTTCTAACCACTTTGTGAATGTGTTTCTGAAAGTAGAGATGACTATCCACATGTGTCCATAGATCCCTTATTATTACCTCCATATTTAGGGTGTTGGCACCTATGTGCTATTTGTATGACTGTAGCTCGAGGTCATAATTTTGACACCACATCTGTCTGACTGAGGCCCTTTTTAAGGATGTCTCTGTTGTCCCAAACATCAATTATGACAACCTTTTTGCAGTCATCCACAAACTTTGCTAACCATTGCCCTCATGTGTTTGACTGTACTTCTGAAAAGTATACACCAGACAGGAGCGGTCCCAGGACTGAGCCATGGGGTACAGCAGTTGTTACCAGCTTACAGTCCAATAGGGACACCACAATTCTTACCTTGTGGGATCTATTTGTGCCCCAGTTGGCAATCCATCAGATGATATACGTGTTTATGCACAGGTTGTTGATTTTGTGGATACGACATGTGTGTGGGATGTTGTAAAAGGGCTTTTCAAGGTCTATGTAGGCCATGTGGAGCTCATTTCATTGATGTATGTCCTGGGTAACTGCCTTGAAAACTGCCTAGCAGGTTTAGGGACCATGATCTGCCCTGACCAAACCAAAATGGGTAGGGTTTGGTGTTTGTAGGCTCCCAATTGCTCTGTTTATGAGTTCCATAATGATGGACTCCATGGCCTTGCAGATCTGGCTTATAAGACAATAGTTTCCATGGTCTGTTGTGCACCAACACTTGTGGAGTGTGCCAAATGTTGCTGTAACCCATTCAACAGTTTAATATCCTGTACAGAGGGTGAGTCTCAACAGACTGTTCAGGTGCAGGGTCTGTTTGTTCTGGAGTTCACATATGACACTGCCAGGGACACCAAGTCATCCCATAAATACCATGTTTTTAGGTTTGGATAGAGCTGTTTAACCATTGTATATGTGATTTCTGGGTATTCACAATCTCCAGGTATGGTAATGAGCCCTTTTGTCAGTGAGAGTGGGGTAAATATGTATGAACCTGCCTGACAAGATGTTGGCAATGTCAGTCATGTGCATGTATTCATTTACACTTTGCACTAACGCAGAACATATATGAGTTTACATTGATATTTATGACATAGCTAAAGAAAGCTTCATGGTTCTCTATGGAATCTTTGGCAATATTTTTGGCAGAGCTTGGCTTGGATAATGTTAGGAGTGCTCATTGTTTCTTGATGATACTGATCGGAGATGTATTGGTCTTCTCTGGATTTTAACTTTCTTTGAACAACTTAAGTACTTCTATTACATAGTTTGATTATGACAGGGGTCCAATATATTATATGGGTCTGTTTTTATATCACTATGTTACAGCAACATTTGGCACACTCCACAAGTGTTGGTGCACAACAGACCATGGGAACTATTGTCTTATAAGCCTGATCTGCATGGCCAATATATTATATGGGTCTGTTTTTATATCACTATGTGCACAAGGCAGGATTGGTGAATAGTGACATGTGTCTGGAGTAAGGACTGCAACTGCCAGATATGTGTGGCCCACTGCTGTACTCAGACATGGCCTAAGTGTGTGAGTATGTTCAGTGTGACCGTTCAGTATGTTGTTAACTGAAATTTGCTTTGTTTAAATATGTGAGCATGCCCAGTATGACCTTTCAGTATGTTGTTGACTGAAATTTGCTATATTTGTTTAAGTGTGTGAGCATGCCCACTATGGGCATATATACTATATGTGTGTGAAAAATTAAGTTGTTTTTTACTTCAGGGCTCACCTTTGTGCTGTACATCAACAGGAAGCACACTGTGCCTGCAGGGCTTCCATGAGTCAATTTGCATAGACTTATCAACATTTCTACATACGGGGGGACAGCTATTATTTGTACATTTCTACCCGGGGAGGCACACCTGATTGATACTGTGGATGTACATAGGATGAGGGGTACACCTGACACTTATACACATTTGCTAGGCCTGCACTGCTATGTCAGGTACTCCATTTCAGTCTGTACTCTTGCCTAGCGTACTGGCTTGAGGCATACCACTGTAGTACAGACCTTAGCTTCCAATTACACGCGTATTAGTTTGTGACTTCATAGCCTACCCAACCTGCTGTTATCTGTCTGCATTGGCCTGGGGGGATGTTACCCATATGCCTTTTCAGAGGGCATGACACAGCATTTGTTTGTGTTTGCGTTTGTCTACAACTGTCCTGCTGGCTGTGACTGTTAGGTATGTGACCCCCCCCAACTGGTATGTGTGAGTGACTTAAGTTGTGTCTGTGCCAGTATTGAGGGTGGTGCTGCAGGGCTGCCTATGTTGGATGCACATAGTACACTCCCTATACATGTTTGAAAACAGGTAGTGTCAAGTTAGGCATCCCTTTTACTCTATGTGCGAGTCAGAGAGAGGTGTAATTTCCAGGGTTCTTATTGAGTCAGTGTATGTGCTATGCATTGCCTCTTTGCCAAGGCCAGGGCAAACTGGGCATGCCTCCTTCTGCCTACTGGGGCAGGCTCAGGTTGTTAGCCCTCTGAGTCACACTGTGCCTGTGCAGGCCTTGGCAATAGGGGGGGGCTGTTTGGCCCTGCCCCATGCTGTTCCTGCTGCAGCTGTTTCCGCAGGATCATATTGTGTAGCATGGCACATACCATAACAATTTGGTTACATATAGTTGGTGGGTACTGCAAGGCTCCACCAGATGTGTCCAGGCACTGGAACCATGACTTGAGCATCCCAAACACACGCTCAATTATGATTCTTGTTTGTGCGTGTGCCTCATTATGGAGTTCTTGTTCAGGTGTGTGTGCATTTCTGATGGGTGTCAACAGCCATGGCTCTAGTGAGTATCCAGCATCCCCTACTAGGTGATCATAGGGAATGTCCCTATTGGCAAATAACTGGTACAGCTGGGTCAGATGCCAAATGTGGGAATCGTGATAGCTTCCAGGGCATCCAGCACAGACATTCATTATTATTCCCTGGGCATCGCACATGAACTGGCAGTTGATGGAGGGGAAGCCCTTGTGGTTGATGTAGACCCTACCCCGCTCACCAGGTGGTGCTTTGATGCATATGTGCATGCAGTCTATTGCACCCACTACCTCAGGGTACTCTGCTATTTGGTGGAAAAGACGCATATTGCTGGCCATTGCCTCACGGGAATTGTGGAAATATATGTGGTCACTGACATGTGCTGATATGGCATCTAGGAACTGGTGGAGTACCCTGGATGCTGATGCCTGTGAAATCCCCATCATATCACCATTTGGTCTTTGGAAGGTACCTGCAGCTAGTATTTTTAGGCCAACACATACCTTGGTATCCACTGGGATGGGTTCCCCTCTGTTGGTTCTGTGTGTGAGGCGTGGCCGGCACAGCTCAACAATTTACTGTAGGAGGTCCCTGCCCACCCTATAGCGCTCCACTATCTCCAGTTCATGTAGCTCCTGGTGGGTTACCCTGGGTCTGTACACTCTTCTCCGTCTCCTCACTGTGGGTTGCTCAGCAGCATTCACAACATCACCACCCTCAGCACCTTGCACGTGTTGGTTTATGATAGCAAGAGCAGCCCCTAACATTTTGTCTGACAAGTTTTTTAAGCTTTCCCTCTTTGTATAGTGCAGTGTTGCAGAGTTCTTGAGAAAAAACAGGGGGGAATGGTGTTTGCAGAGTTTAGAGTGCTGGGCTGGGCTGGGTTAGTCTGCCTGTGTAATTGGCTGGTTCTGATATATTTCACCTGGCAGCTCTGCTAGTTCTCCTTGGTTAACTTCCTACTACTTCTTTTCCTTCCTTTTGCCTTTCTGTTTCCGCCCGGGGCAGCGCTGCACAAACACGTGCACACACGCACACATGCTGTGTGCATGTTTGCAAGGAGTTTCCTATCTTTTAACAGTGTGCAGTTTGGGTTTGAGGTTTTCAAATAGAACAACTGTAGACACGTCTATTTGCAATCCTAAGCAACTCAGGGCAAACACAAGCCACTGTGCTCCAATTAGCTTACAGCCTGTCTGATACACCCCCTCATGATGTCACCTATATTCTAGTCTTCTACTCACCTACTCCTAATCTTACACTCTTGGGACATGCCTCACATGCTGGGGAAAATTGGGATTCACTATCTTTATCCTCATTTGCATAGGATTGCCTAGTAATGCATGGTTACATCTCTCACACTGAGCTCCCCCCCCCCCCTTAGCAACCACTAGTCAGTAGCCATGTTGTCTTCAGCCTGACATTCACCTGCATGGCAGAATAAGCTTTTTAGTGAAAAATGCCTATTTTTGGCTTTTTTAAAATGATTTTCTTGTTTTTTAAAGTGCCGCACGTTTGCGCAGTGCTGCACTATGCTTAAACATCGGCGATCGGGGGGAAAAAAGTAAAATTTTTATGTTTTTAAACATTTTGCAATGCCAATGGCCTTATATCTGGCCACTGGCATACTTCCTCAACTGTATGCATCTTTTATTTAGAGCTGTCATAGCTCTGTTTTGCTATTTGCCGACAAGTACTCCGTTACCAACGGAGTACATTTCTGCAGGTAACACTAATCTTCCACGGACAGTTTGTGTTTGCTGGATAGCAAATTTACCTCATTTGCATGGCTTTTACCAGCAAATGAGGTAATTTGCAAACCATGACACTGTCCGTGCAAGACTAGCTTTAGCAGCTGCTGTGCACGCCCCTGCCAGCTGTTCCTGGATTGCATGGCAGATATATTGCCGGCGTGAACTCCTACACTCATCTTGCACTCCGTGCAAGCTTTTGTGAATCCGGGGGTGTGTCTTTGAAATATTATTGTTGAATAATAAAATAGTCTATCTAAAATTTTGCAAAGTATGCTGACAATTAAACATGCAGGAAACATATATCATATTCTGTCTTTGAAATATTATTTTTCAATAATAAAATACTTAAAATTAATCAAAGCCTACTGGTAATTAAATATCCATAAAACACAAGCATTTGCAGAAGAAAATTCAAATAAAAACTTTTGTACAGGCAGACAAATGCTGTCCCTATACTTCAGATTAAAAGATGACTAAAACTGCCTATTTCTAACTAACTTAGATGAAGAAACACATGCAAAACTATACAAACATGACCAAACTGTGTCTCTGGAAAGCAGAATATCATTCTTTGTCTTTCAACAGCTAGACAAGATAATTTTCAAGTTCATTCATTGCTCCTGGTCTTATTCAATGTTCTAAAAGCAAGCCAAACTCCAGCTATAAGTAAACTAGCACCAGTGCCAACATTAACAAAGATGACAAAGGAATCAACCCTGGGAAACCAGTGGCCAGCACTGATGTTGGCATCATTAATGCCGCTAATACCAGCACTGACAGCGCATCAACACTGAACAAACATATGTCAGCATTGCTGCAGATATCATTAATGCTGGTAGTACCCTCATGAACAGAGCTGATGTCAAGGTCACAGGACCTTGTGTACCAAGACTGACACTTGAAAATAAGCACTGAGATTAGACCCAGTTCTGAAGTTTGTGCCAAATGGATCAGTGCCATCATCCTGCCTGCAAACACCAGGTGGAGAAATTGTGGCACGTGTGACAACAGCATTGGCACAGATGATAATGACTGGGGCAAAAATTGTATCTCAAAAGAGTTCCAGTGGTCAGGGAGTGAGACAGGAGAGGAAGCACCATGTTGCCTTCTCTGAGCATGGACAATAGTTTCTGCTAGCAGGTCATAGCCAGTAACAAGGATGGCAGAAGAGAGGGCAGATCTAGGAGTAAGTAGCCTGGTCAGAGAAGTTCTTCATAGGATCACAGGATCATAGGAGATTATCAGGCTATCAATCCAGAGGTCATTTTAAGCATAGCTGTTTCAATCCAATGTAATACCATAGAAGTACTAGTTAATATCCAGGATTGCATTTACTGATGACTGCCCATGTCCAAGAGGGTTGTGGATGCTATCCCTGGTAAGAATTTATGGTGCCCCATTCACCTCATCTGTAAACTCTTCAACTACAACTACTGCTGGTAGCTTTACGACTGTAAACTCTCTGTAGTTTCAAAACTATTTTGCTTATATGTTTAGACACTGTACAGTGAAAAAGAGATACCTGACACAAGGCAGACCTAAAAGGCTTCCTATTAGTTTTAATAAAGTTTAAAGAAGATGAACTTTCCACTTTTGAAGACTTAAAGGTCTGTGCTATTTTTGAGAAAGCAAAAAGGAGTTTGAGTTCTTATCAAATGGGCTCACCAGACGTAGGTTAAGCAGAAAGAGAATTTACAGTAAGATGCAAGTGCAGAAGGTCACTGTACCCCCAAAGAGCAGAACAGTTGAAATCGGTGCAACAATAGCAGTTTTGTGAGTTGTGAGACTCCTCCAGATATTAATGATAGCCCCATCACCTTATTGATTGGAGGGATACTCCTACCACAAGTGGAGTATCTTATCGGATTTGTTTATTGATAGAAATTGGTGTAGACTCACAGAGAGAGAAAGGCAACAAAACTGAAAAAAAAGTCAAATGTGGGGAATCTTTGGAAAACAAATGTTTGGACTCTTAATTTTAGAAACATTCCTTATAAAAAAGTGAATTGCAGCTTGTGGTTATGTTTCTTGTTCAACGAAAAATGCAGTAAATTAGATATGGAGAAGCAGTGCACCCATTGTACATGATGGAAATGGTGGGGGGTTCAAAGCAGCCTGGCAACATTTTTACCTGTTAAGCAGTCCTAACAGCTGCAACATTAGTCTTATTGTTACAGAGGTATACCTCCTTTTATCAGATCTATGGTACCAACTGCTACCTTCATGCACTCTGACCATTGTGTCCTTCAGAACAACAGTGCAGAAATTGCACCCTTTGTATCCATAATGCATCACTTGCTACCCCTAATGCATCTTGAGCACTGTGTTCTGGAAAACAAAAAAAAAATACATTCTGTGTACCTATAGCACATCACTTATTATCCCATGCACCTAGACCGCTGTGTTGTGTGGCAGCTTTGTAGAAGGTGCACCATGTGTAGCCATAACATATCATTTGCTACCCCAATGCACCTTGACCACTGAATTCTGGGTAATAGCTGTGCAGAAAGTATACCTCACTACTACCTAAATGCCTAGGCAGTGCATTGTTCTGAGGGGAGCAGAGCAGAGAGTGTCCCCTGTATTACAATAGCACATCATTTACTACTCTCATGTTTATACCAGTGGCTGCCCTCTGGACCACCTCAACTGAGACACCTGCAGAGAACAGACATTGACATCCATGTGATTTGTTTGCTTTCATTACCATGGGATGCATGACTAATGTGATAAGTCTGGTTTTGCAGGTCTATTTGTTGCTAGCTTAGTAGTAGGTGCACTTCACTGGTCTTTATCTTTCAGATAAAGACAAGATGTGGAACAGTAGCAGCAGCTAGTGTGTGAGAAGATCCTAGATGTTGTATTGCTGCAGATTAGGGTAGATTAATGCAGGCTGTCAGGCCTCTCTATGAGGTGATTAGATAGCTGCCTCTGCAGATTCAGCAGCTAGACATCCTGGTTGGAAAGTAAAGATAATGCCCCTGTGATGTGGGAGCATTGGTGGAAAGGAGAGCAGGGACTGTCTGTGTCTTGCCTAGTGCTCTGGGTCAGCTACAACACCAGGTGGTGGCCATCAACATGAAGAAATAGCAGCAACATGCAGACATTAAGTGGAGAAAAGTAAAGTTGTGTTGTCAATGTTTTTATTACTTAAATATTTTATAAAACATTTTTATGTTTCATCTCACACTCGTGTGTTGATGCATTTATGTTGTTTGGAGCAGGTAATTCTTTAACATTATCCTATATGTCCCAGATGAGTTAAGCTTATCAGTGATTTGATTTATCCAGCCATGCAAACACTTTGCCATTCTATATAGCAACATTCATACTGGATGCCTAAATTAATTCACTTATTCTGACATATACATTAACAACTTCTATATAAAGGACAGTATATGGTGATACATGATTTTATAGAGCTATGCATATCAAATACAATATGGTGTATCAGTCATGGTATATATGATGTATCATTTATGAGATGGTTACATGACAACACAAAATTAAATGAGTGCATTGCAAAGCAAAACACACAGCATGCAAGAGGCCAACAGCATATGAGGTTGATGCATAGACATACCTAACTATACAACTGGTTATTTGCACAAATCCTCATAGTTGTGTATGATTAAGACACATGAATATGTGGACAGATTCATCTGGTCTGCATGCCAAAAGATAGGCAATATTTTGGTACATACCTGTGGAACTCCAGCTGTACACCTTTAGTGTAATATGTAGTTAAGGATGCTCACGTGTGTGGGTGTACTAGTGCATTAAGTGGAGGATGGCCATTAAAATTCTAAATTTTCACATAGTGATTTTAAACTTACAGCTACAGGTCATGTTTGAGTATGTTCACTCAGGCATTCTGTGATTGACTTGGTATTTCTCCTCTCTATCTATAGTGCTATTCACTATGGTCATTTGATGTGCATTCTAATGTCATGGTCTACCATGTGCGGTTACTGCAGTGATGTTTGTGCTCCTTGCTCCATTGCATGGTTCACATTTAATATGGGAAGGAGCCATTATATGCACCATTTTTTATGAATTGCCAGTACATACTCATACTTATGGTGTATCACTGTTTATGATTCCCCTTATATACTATATAGAATTTCTCTGCCATCTTAGCTTCTTCATGTACCCTAAGTGTATTTATCCTTTAGTCCTGCATGGGAGACACGAGGAAGGATTTAGCAAACAAGAACAATTTGTAATGCATAGTTAATTCTGAATTTCTAGTGAAATTATACCTCATTACAGCAGTGAATTGTGTTTTCTACTAATACAGAAAGCCACATTATTTGCATTTTTTTCTTTAGCATCTTGATTTATTTTGTGTATCTAATCTAATGTAGATGCAGCACAGCAAACAAATCAACATCTACAGACTCTGGAAACTACATACCCATAAGTCTCACTAGTCGTCTGTGTAAAGACATGTAAAGAATTTTCATGGAAATGGTCAATAGTGATATATCAAACCTCCAGACACTGGACCCAACCCAATTTGATTTTGTCAAGGGCAGGTCATGCCTACTCATCCAGGTGGACTTCTTTGAGAAGGTCACCAAAGCAATGGATGAGGGGAAAAATGGTTCACACTGCCTACCTTGACCTGGATAAGGCATTTGACACAATGCCCCACTTGGGCATTGTTGACAAACTCAATAGGTTAGGTACAAACCCGTATGTCATCCAGTGGATAGCCAACTGGCTCACAGACAGGACCCAGGAAATTAGAATTGGGGAGTCCACCTCTACAAAGAGGCCATTTACAAGTGGAGTCCCTCAGGGATTGGTCCTTGGACTGTTCCTTTTTGGCATTTACTTACCTCTAAAGTCAAGGCCAGTGTCAATGTTCTCTGGCTGACTAAATTTACACGATTGCAAATATGGTGCTGTCATTAAATCCCACACTGACGCAGATGTTCGCCTGGAAGGGCTGACACAGACAAACAACTGGTGTCAGAGCCATGGACTAAAACTAAATGTCAAGAAATGCATAATAGTATCCTTTGGGAAGTCATTCACCCCTGCTAGCTATCATATTGACAACACACCTCTTAGAGTTTACCCAGTAGTAAAAGACTTAGGGCGCACATAGACAGTAACCTAGCCTTTGACCATCATGCATCTACAGTAGTGAAGAAATCATTCTTCTTCTTCTTCTTTCAGCTTCTCCTGGTTAGGGGTCACCACAGCAGATCAGCTGTCCACTCATGATTGGCAGTGGAGTTTTACGGTGTCGAGTTGCCAGCCCGGAGCCCCACCTTCCACAGAAGGCACACACACACTCACTCACGCCTAGGGCCAATTTAGAGTGTCCAATCCATCTAGAGCATGTCTTTGGGATGTGGGAGGAAATTGAAGCACCCGGAGGAAACCCACACGACCACAGGGAGGACATGCAGACTCCACACAGAAGGCACCCCAGCCAATGATTGAACCAGAGAGCCTCTTGCTGTGAGGCGGCAATGCTAACTGCTGTACCACCGTGGCTGCCCAGTGAAGAAATCATTCTATGCTGCACAAATTATAAACAACGGTATGGAGTCTAAGTCCAGGAAAGTCATAGTTCCACTGTATTTGTCATTCATCAGACCTATCATTGAGTACAATACCCCCTTTGGTATGTCCCTAACCAGGCATATCCAACAATTGGAAGTGCCACAGAGTATCTCCACTAAAACAATATAGACCATTAGTAAAATGCTCTGTGCAGACCACCTCAAGGACTTATCCCTGTATTCTGTCTCCTACAGGCTTTTGAGGAGAGATCTATGTCTGGCATACATGGCATTGTCAGACCCCACTCTGATGGACTTCCTGCATATCCACAAAACAAACAGCACCAGACTTAAACCTTGTCTGTGATATAAATAGGACCTGCTGGAGAGACAGGTATGTATCCCAGAGATTACACTGTCTCTGGAACAAACTCCCCACCCATGTAAAGTAAAGTTCCTCCATAACCCAATTCAAGTGCAACTTGGGCAATCAGATGGGGAACTGAAATCCATCCCTGGTTTGGAACCTATATCTCTAATGGACACAGGCTGCTTGTAAATTTTTCACCTCCTAGGCCCCTGCTTACACTTATTACAGGTATAAGAATTTGTCAGAGATTTGGGATGCATGGCTAGGCTTAAGAAGGCCTTTATGGTCGTTAGCCTAGTAAACACCTACGAACATTTTTAACATTAATTAATGCATTTGTAAATGAGAATCTTTAAGATTACAGTAGGTGATACAATAAATATTAACAATCAATGTCCTGATGAATAATTTAAATAGCTACGTCTTTATGATAGTAATACATAACTGCATTTTTGCAAAAATCTAAAGGTATGAAATGTTTTAAGATATTTATACACATAAAATCAATACAACACCTCTTCTTCTTTTGGCTTTTCCCGGTTAGGGGTCACCACAGCAGAACTCCAGTCCGCTAATGATTGGCAGTAGATTTTGTTATGGGTGTCCAGGTGCCAGCTCGATGCCCAACCTTCAACGAAGGCACGTCCATTCTACGCATGTCTTTTGAAATCAATACAACACTATAAATATAATTATGGTAGTGGGTCAGAGTAGTTTGACAGTGGCAAGGGGAAGTAGATAAAGAGTGGGGAAGGGAGGGTGAAGATAGAAGCAGAAATGAGAAGTGAGGCTATTATATCAACTGGCATTAGTGAATATGGTTTTGCTGTGTGAAAGAGAATGAACTCTGTAGGTTTGTACCAGTCAGACTGCTGCCTCTGTAAAATCAAAAGGAAGAAGAATATGTGTAGCACACCTTGTCATGGAAGTGCTAATTTGAGTCTAAGCTAATCGCATGTTGTAAAACGGTAAGTTTGCTTTGTTGGTACATTCCATGGAGTTTAGCCCTGCAAAACATGTGGCTCAGTCTCAGGCTATAAGGTTCTTTGCCCATAAAGAAAAGGACATGGTTGGTCTCTTATGTTAAATATGCTGCTGTTACAAGTAGTTCTAGTACTTGGCTGTTTGCATTGTATGTTTCTGTGTTTTTTCTGGCCTAAAATATGACAGTTTACTCTAGACCTATATGCAAGATAATCTTACCTATGTGAGTTCTGTGTCGCACACCTACAACCATTGTACTTGCTCTATTTAGATTATGTCATTTACCAGTTATAAGGCTATATACCATTCTTTTTTTCTAACAAACGTATTAATTTCTTTGATATAGTAAATGCACATTTCTAATACAGAAGGTTATATGCATTCTTGAGGTAAGTGGGTGACTATTTATTTTGCCTGACTTTAGATACTAAAGTTAACTTGTCATATACAACTTACCAGAAAACTCTACTACTAATACTTACATACAACAGGGGTTGGGAGTTGGCATAATGATTAAAGTGTTAATCTCACAGACACAAAATACAGGGTTTGATTCTAACCTTTGAAAGGAGAATTGGCTAGGCTTAAAATGGTCCACAATGTCAACTAGCCTAGTACTTACCTATAAAACTATAAACTTGTGTGACCACAAACAGAAAGAGAAAAGTAATCAGTTGTAGATGTTATCAGTTGTATATGGAGTACCTGTTCCACCGTGGCTGGGAGTGGTGACTGAATGTATGTATGTAGTCTCTTATGGTGAAACACCAAATCTAAGGTCATTTTTATAAGGGGAAGTAAAATTATGTTTTTATTAACTTGTGTTTGCTGACTGTACATTTTAAACTAAAGTGCTAAAAAGGGTAGATATAATTATCTGTATCCAATTTTCAAGTATGATCCATTTAGTCATAAACAAAGCATTAATTGTCTGTGATACCAAAGTGGCAAGAGACAATGTACATGGATAACAAATATAAAACACAGGTAACAAACTCCAAACTAAGGTAAATCATGTAGGTAGAATAAAGAACATGACCTACAACAAAAATAAACCATTTTGTTTGTATAAGGATACAAAAGTAATTTTTCTGCATGCCTGAGGTATGTGGTAGACTCCAAGTATATCTGCCATGGTGATTGATATTGATGACATTAGGTCCCCAATGATTCCAGGTAGAAATGGTTGGGACCTGCATACATAATTTGGAATAAGGTGGTGTATCCCTGATAACAATAACAAAGTACTTTTAATTGCCCTGTTGTCAGAATAGCAGGAGTCATAAATTCTGAAGCCTAGAGTGAGATTAGGTAATATTTCTGGATTTTGGTTAATTTCATCAAGGGCAAAAACCATGCCAGCCACATTTCGATACATCCTTATATGAAATCTGCAAATGATAACAATATTATCTGTAAATTGCAACAATCTTGGAAAGTCACATTATTACTGTTCTCAAAAGAGATATTTTAAAGTTGTTAGTATTTTAAGATAATTGCAACCATTTTAAATACTCATAAATAACATCACTTTTGTGGTACTGCTGTTGTTTATAGTATGAACAAATACTACAGTAGCTTCATATACATTTTAGGAAATAGTAAAGAATGTATTTGAGTAAGACACATGTTTATGGTATAGTGTATATTGTATATCTACAAAATAATAGTAAGGAATACTTTTTCCAGACAGTGTATTACTGGATGCAAATTTATATTTCTAATTTATATTTCTACAGAGATAAATCAATTCTTTTTTTTATAGTCTGAGATGCTAAGATACACCCATCCTTACTCAATTAATCCAAGTGAGAAATTTACAAATCAGCTAAGGATGAGGTACCATATTTTTTTCAGATGGAATATATACACTCACACGCATATTGATGTCTAGTTCAAGTTCGGTTTCAAATCCAGCTGTGCAGGTAAAAATAATAGCTTCTTAGAAAATAGTAGAATAAGATGGATACAACCAAGCACTTTTAAAAACCTTGAAATGCTTTATTAGTAAAAACTAACTTACAGAACATAACATATTATATAAATAACTACAGCTGAATTTAGATGGGTAAAAAACATTTTAATAAGTCACCTGTATAAACATTGTAGGTCATACAGAAATAAAAAAATGTTAAGCGCTTTCATCCTAGACAAATATAACTTTGGACTTCATCAGAACAAAATTCAAAATGGAGGGAAGGTTTAAATAGGAGCAGATCACAAAACAGAGGCTAAATGTAAAGTTGTAAAGATCCTAATTCAAGCTTACATAGAAGGTATAGTTGTTGTCACAAAAGAGAAACATGTAAAGCTATTTCCTTGAGCTCTAAGTCAAAAGCTTTTGTAGTACATTTAAACAGAAAGGACATAATACAACAATCAAATTGAAAAGTGTATTAATAAATAAATTTGAATTCAAATAAACATAACACAAATATATAAAAATGTATTACCCATGTTTTACCACTTTCTCAAATAAATAATATTGTACGTAATAGTATTGTCAATTCTGTGCCCAGATAATATAGAATAAAATACTGCTCCGCAGAAATGTACTCAGAGTTTGGCTGCTCTTAATTTTAAAACTGGATGTATTGAAATGTACTCATTGAAACCAGGAACACAACTTGACTTCAGTCTGACTTGCCAATAAAATTCACAAAACTCTAAAAGAGTTTGCCAGACACCTCTTGGGTTTGGAATGACTGTTTCAAGAATTCCAGTGACAAATTTGTTGAACTGTGGGCACGAGACAATGTTTAAACAGAGCATTTTTCAAGTTTTTAGTACATATGTTGTACAAATGTTCGTAAATAGTAAAAGAAGGATTTACAAACATTTGAGTCAAGTTATAAAAATTCTGACCTCCATATCTTCAAAGTAAGATGATCAAGAATAGAAATGGTATTCGTTATTATTATTTTGGCTATTTGAAAACAGCGTCACTGATGTGCTGATTCAGACTCAACATACCAGCATGCATGTAAGGGATGCTATTGTATCAAGCCTGGCTAATCTTTTCTCCAGATTGTGTACAGCTGCTATGTAACCTATCTTGTACTGCAACTTTCAGACTTATCTACTCTGAACTTAACAACTGCTCCTAATGAAACTATTAAAAATGGTAGTTCATTGATTTAATGTAAAAAAAAAAATTTCTATATATAATTTCTGTATGGGTTGTCTCTATGTTCTCTGTAAATATTCTATTATGCTATCCATGATATGTGATATGTAATGATATTTTTGTTACTGTTGGGAGCTTTTCTCCCCGGGCCAATGGACATATATCCAGTTGGACTATCCTGGTTAACAAATGTAAAATAAAAAAAAAAAAAATGTAAGGGAAGATGTCTTTAAACAGAGCAAGATAGTGAGTATGGACTACACGTGAATCAACTGACTTTGTTGCTGTGAATGAAGAGTGCTGGAAAAGAGTTCAGAGATTTAAATACTGGGCAAATAAACTTAATATTTTCTGTTCCAGTGTGTGTGTGTTTGTGTGTGTCTTTCGGTTTATCCCGGTTAGGGGTCGCCACAGCGGAACTCCGGTCCGCTAATGTTTGGTAGAGGATTTTTACGTGCCGAGTTACCAGCCCTGACGCATAACCTTCAACGAAGGCACGCCCATTCACGCATGCCTCCACACAAAAGACGCTCTAGCTGAGAATCGAAATGAACGTTTACTTTACTATGACAGAACTGCCCAACACCAATAATATATATCATTATGTCTGTGATATAAATTTGAAATATATTTCTTGTTTATCTTGATTTACAGAACTGATTGCAAAATTACCAGCCTTAAGCTGAAAATTATGTAATGTTGAACTTTATAAAAGCAACATGCGTACAGCATTAAGGTAACATTTGTACTTGCTTTCTCTAAAAAAGCTGTCTAACACAATGATGGCAAACCTATGATATGTGTATCAATGGTGACGCATGCCATGACATTTTGGGTGACACGCCAGCGATCACCAATACTAGAGTTACCAAAAACACTGCTTTTGCATTCATTGCTCATGTGAAGTACATTGAATTATTTTGTGTCAGGAACTTTTCACATGTTAAACCCAAAAGGTTAACCATTATTGGTCTAACATATGAAGAATATCACTTTAAGATATCAAATTAATGGAATGACATTTTTCTTGTTAACATACACTTCATTACAGTCACAGGGGAAAAACTTTGAGTAGCTTTTGTACACTTTTAAGGAACACAACACACCTGTTACCTACACCAAGAACACCCCTTTACATTTACTATGTTACACTTATTTATTTTTTATTTGACATTTTTTTTAACTGGGTTAGTCTGACTGGGTAGATACCATTTTTCAGCAGAGATCCAAGGTGAAAAGCTCCAGACATTACAATATGACAATTAACTATTAGAAATTAAAAAATGGAACATATTACAATAGAACAAAGGTATAATAGTCATAAGACTGCTTACAGTAGAGTAATGAACATATTTACAGAATATACGTTTTTCTTTTTTTTTTTTGTACAGTCATGTAAGCATAAATAAAATTTAACATACTCTTAAGTTCTAAAATGTAAAGAGGAGACAGAAAAAAGGCAGTTAGTTGAGATAGAGCAAGGCAGGATGCTAGGTCAGGTAGAACAAGACTTAGACAAAGTATTCACCATCTGGAATGACAAAAGGAATTCTTTTTAACAAGCATTATTGGGAGTTGATGAAGAGTGATAAAGGCAGTGATGGTAAAATCAATAGTATGTCAACGAAAAAGAAACTTCACTGAAAAAACACTGTTTTTGTACGAAATCCACTTTATTTTAAAGGGAACACAAGTTTAAGCACATTTGAATCAATTTATGTTACATTACTTGGAATACACCGCAGGGTGCATTGAAAAAAAAAAAGAAAAAATAACAGAAAAGAATAGCGAAACTTAATACTTTACTTAAATTCGAGCTATTCAAAAGTTGACATTTGCATTCACCTTTTTCGACATTTTTCCAATACAGCTATCAGAAATTAGATAATATAATTCGAAAACATAATTCAAACATATTTTTGCTTTCAACATTTTGATAGTAAACCCATTCAGAGGCACCACAGTGTATGGGGTGGGGGGTTGGATATTGAAGTATTGATCTAATTCAGAAACTTATGCTACCATGGCTCTGTAGCTGTACATCTCCATGGTAAGTATAACATCTCTGCTTTCTTCCTCCTTTTCTACTATACCTCTACTCTGTTACCAACGATCACACTATCTTCACCCATTCCACCTTATACCTATGCCGATCTTAACTCTCTTTTACCACTTATTTAATTGATATGTCAAAATTAAATGTATTTATATTACATTTAACATTTGCCATACAAAAGATCACTACACAGCAGTTAAAATGAATTTTCTACATATGGTCACAACAACATTCATATTAGAGCATAAACCTCAAAACACAGTGTGTTTACAAAAATAAGTAATCTTAAGTATAAATTCAAATTTAATAATATGCTTCAACATAACCATAATGCTTTACATTTTGTACAATAAAACAGAAACATAATTGAGACTCTAAAAACAGCATATATCTGAACTACAATTCTGGTTATTAGAAATCATAAGCCTGTGTAGGCATTTAGGGACTTCTTAAACCTGAGCTGTTTGAGAGGTAGCCATAGTCACTGGGGTAGAAGGTTCCAAAGTCATGGTACCTGGAATGGAAAGGACTGAAAATTTGATGACTCCAGGTGCATTCGTGGAACCACCAACAGCTTCAAACTGGTAGAATCCAGAACTGTAGTTTGTCTCTAAGACACCAGGCATTCTTTTAGATATGGAGGACCCAGCTCATATAAGCCTAAGAAAATAATACCAAAACTTTAAATATGATACCACAGTGAACTGACAATCAGTGCAGACTCCACATATTTGGTGTAATATGTTGGTAACAACATGCAGCAATTAGTAGATTGGATGCAGAATTCTAAATGACCCAAGTAAAGAAAACTGCAGTAACCAACCCATGACAACACCAAAGTATGGACCACCACAAAGAAGTCATCATGTAGAAGAAGTCTTATAGTGTCATTCTTTCACTGAGGATAAGCCAAACCTTTCACCCCCCCCCCCCCAAGGTAAACAGGAATCCAAGGTGGGACTGTTCAAATTTCTGAAGATGGTATGAACTACTGTGGTCACAGTCTTAGAAATGCTAAATTTGAGCTGACTTACACACATCCCAAACTGGCCTGGAAATCAATATTTGCTACTGTAGTAAGGAGAAGTATAACAATCATGTGTAAAGCCATGATAATGTAAAACTATCATTCAAATAAAATATCCACGGGAAGAATATACATTGAAAATAAGATTGGTTCCAGTATGGAGCCCTGCTTAACTTCAGAATCCAGGGCAAAAACAGAAGTGCTATTTATGCCGGACACAGCTCTACATATTTTCCTCAGAGGCAGGACAAACCAAATTAAATCTTTCACTTTCATCCTGAAAGTTAGGAAGCAAACCACTCAAATATGGTATCAGGAACTCCACAGTATATCTTTTAGGTTCATAGGAGATTACTAGGGTAATGGCTTAAGAGCTCCTTTACAAGCCTGGCCAATATAACTTGATTTTACCTGATATATGGCCCTTAGGGGCAAGAGGATGGGATGGATTTGTCCCTATGAATCGAATATCTTACAGCTTGCCCCTGTCCATAAGGTACACAGGCACTACTTCAGGTGTGAATTTGTGATTCTCCATCCATTGATCCAAACTGCTTTTGAAGACAGCCAGCGCAAGGCTTTGATTAATGTGAATAGGAAGCCTGTTCCAAAGAGGGGGCAATTTCTGAGACACATATCTGTCACTCCAGCATGTTTTTTTTTTTGAGTCACTGACTAGTTTGGCTTTCTAGATCGAGTGACCCTCATACTTTTTGATTTGTGGATGTGTAGCAGCTCCATCGGGGCTGCATTTGTGAGTGCTTTGTAGGTCAGACATAGGTCACCCCTTAATAGTTGGTAGGAGACAGAGTAAAGGGATAGGGCTTTTAGTCTATCTGGAGAGGACATGTTGTTTACACCCTGTATTTTCTTTATGAGGAACCTCTGGAGGTCACTCCAGCTGCTGTAAGTGCACAGAAAAGTATATGTCAAATGGCGCATTGTACTTGATTATTGGTCTGATGAGGGCTGAGTACAGTGGGACTATAATTTGCTTCAATCTGGATGCAATACCTTACAAGTTGTGCACATAGAAGGACGTCCTCACCACTGCAGACACATGGCAGTCAAGTTCATTTTAATGTCTATCTACATACCTAGATCTCTCACCTCTGAGTCTACTGTTTGGGGTGTGCTACTAATGTTGTAATTTGCAGGGGTATTTGACTTCCCAGGGGGGTATGATAACACATTTTATTTGCATTTAGTTTTAGGCCATGGTTCTGGCACCAGTCATTTGTCAGAGCTAGACCTGCCTGAAGGATATCTACATCAGTGTGGGATTGACTGATTGCCCCCAGCTTGCAGTCATCGACAAACTTTGAGGCCTTCCACATCAACCTTGACTTGAGAGAAGTATATTCATTACAGGAGTGGTCCCAGCACTGAGACCTGTGGCACACCTCTAGTAACTGGCCTCTTACTGGTTCTGGATTCACCCACTTTAACCAAGTGTCCTGTCCATGAGCCAACTGGCTATCCATCTGGTGATGTAGCATTTATGCCCAGTTTTGTGAGTTTATTTATAACTCCTAAGAAGGGAATTGTGTCAAATGCCTTAGCCAGGTTGAGGTAGGCGGTATGTACTGTTTTACCCTCATCCATAGCCTTAATGACTTTCTCAAAGAAATCCACCAGAATTAGAAAGTATGACCTGCTCTTGACAAAGCCAAATCAGGTTAGGTCCAGTGTTTTGAGATTTCCTATGTCATTATTTATCAGGTCCAAGATTATTATTTCCATGGTCTTACATATAAGACTAGTCAAACTTATGGGTCTGTAATTTCCCGGGTGAGGAGATAGTCCCCCTTTATGCAGAGGGATGACTGTTGCTGTCCTTCCACTCTATCAGAACAAAGCCAATCTGGAGGCTGTGGCTAAATAGAAATCCTAATGGACCTGATAAGTCCTGATTTAAGGTGCATAAGAGACTACCTGCTATATTGTCAGGCCCCATTGAAGCTGTCGTTTTAGTTTTAGACAGCAAAGTGGCAACTCATTCTTTAGTGATAATTGGAAGTGAAGTGGTAGAGTTTTTGTCTTGGCAGAGAACTGGGGGTGATGGGGAGGTGAAATTTAAGCTGAATTTGCCAGCCAGCAGATTCACAATATCTTGCAGTTGAGTTTAGGTAATGCCTTCTACAACTAATTCTGCGCATTGTTGGGTGTTGCCTTAAGATTGCAGATATTACTGAAAAATGCCTTATGGTTATCCTTAACTTTGGAGGTTATTTTTACCTCAAAGTCTGCTTGTTTAGACTAATGATGGACTTTTTGCTCTGTTGAGCACATTTTTTCTTACGTCTTGACAGGATTTTATTTCTTTTGTTGTACAACCTATTTATACCAGGGGTCCACCAGGGTGGCTTGTTTTTGTTGTTTGACCTAGGTTTATTTCGGTCTGCTACTGCCATTTCTATGCAGTTGTTTATATGGTTGCTGAGGGCTTTTGCGTACACTAATGCGTAGGTTTATGTGTTTTCTGGATTTAGGGGAGCTTGGAAACTAGCCATGTCATTGCTTAATGGGGGTAATTTACCTTAAAGAAGTTCTTAAAGTTTTGGGGGTTAGGTGGGGGGACTAATTTTACATTTATTTCAAGGGAGACCACTTTTTGATCTGATCTTACCAGTGAGGACATCACACTAGGGGGGTGCAGTACTCTCCCATATTTGTGAGTACAACATCTAGGATATTTGTTCCCCTAATAGGAGTGCAAACTAGCTGCTCCAGGGCATTTGAGTTTACAAAGTCAAGAAATCTTTGGGACTGCATGTTAGTGGTCATATATGCCTCCCAATTAATGGAGAGGTAGCTAAAATCACCACAGTTATGGCATTGGGCCGGGTGGTGAGTGGTTCTAGTAACTTCATGTATGATGTATGGATTTCCTGGTTTCATAGTGGGTGACCTGTAGCTAGCAAGAATATTGTAATGTATTTTTCCCATTGTTAACTGGACATGGAGTAGCTCAAGCACATCATACTGTTTGGCCAGCCTTGAGGTGAGATTTTCCTTTATGTAGCTAGATACACCTCCGCCTTTTGCTCTTTCATGTTCAGTGGGTGGTTACAATGTATGAAAAGTGTTATAGTCATGCAATACTGGAGTGCTTTCTATGACTTTGAATCATGTTTCAGTAACTGCACAGACATCTGCATTCTCCAGGATGAGAGGAGCTTTCAGAGAGTGCAGTTTCTTGTTGAGACTCCTAGCACTGAGCAGTAACACCTTTAGCTTGTCCTGAGTATCTTTTGTTATGTTGGAAGGTTTGTCTGGTTGGCAATGTCTAAAAAGGGCACTGTGGGGTGGATAATGTTATGGCCAGTATCCAAAAGCTTAGAGGTGACAGGTGCAGACCATCCCTGGTAAAGCAGCATGGCTTGTCAACCATATCCTCCCAGGCTCACAAGTACTGGACCCCATTAGAATGACACCAGTAGCTAACCCAATTGTTAAAGTCGATCATATTTGGCCTTGCCCAGATTTCCTGTGTTAAGAGGTTGAGAGGCACATGCAAATAAATCACTTTATAGAATTAGGTATACCCAAACCTCTCAACTGTCCCCGCTTTTGGCTCAAAATTTTGCTCTCCCCCTAATAACCCCTCCACAAAATGGCAATTTTGGAAGAAACATGGAGGGTTTACAATTAATAATTGTAATGATCAGAGTTACAGATTACTTTTATTTCAGAAATGCATGTAGATTCTCTTATTTTGTCAGATGCTCAACTTAACAGTACTAATATTAAAAAAGTGTCCCCTCTTTGACAGGTTCCCAGCTGTATTCTGTGGCTATTTTATATTTTTGCATCACATTTTTGGTCCGTTTTTCATAAAATTTTGTTTTTCTGGCAAATTAGTGGCAAATCATTAAATATTGAAGTTAGAAAATAATGACAGACATTTGAGTTTCAGATTTCATACCCTTCAGAAAATTCATACTAAGGCAAGACCTACTATTCTATTATCTTTCTAAGTTTATAAGAGCAATATTTAAAAAGTGTCCTTATTTTTGGGCCTTTGTCCCACTTCTATTTATGGCTTTTTCCAGATTTCTTGCTCTGAGGTTGAGAGGTATGACAAATGTGTCAGGGCCATCACCGTCAGCCGGAGACATTTCAAATTGTGACATACTTATTGAACCCCACTCCCTCATTTAGTGACTCTGGATGTGTCCAAGCAAGGCAAGGAGCAGTTATGCAGTGCAAGTGTGCAGAGTATCCCCCCATCCAAGGTAGACACAAGTACTATAGTGGCTTTCCATCTGTCCTTGATTTTGCAGAATGTTCTGGATTTCTGTCATATTTTTATATTGTTGATTTATGCTTCTTATTATTCAGAAAATGCATATTTTGCAGTGCCTGTTGCTCTGCGTTTAAATAGCAATGCTCTAATGACCATCAGGTAAACTTGTCTGAGATTGTAAGATGCAAGTAAGCTTTAATAAGCATACTGTTAAGGAATTATCAACATTGAAAGCCTTTTTGTTGTTGCCATGCAGAGAATGTTTACATAACTAGATAACGTATAAGCCTTAGGTATTGAAATGCATATGACAGTATTTGCAATAAAGGAAAGGATTACAGTATTCTCAGAAGCTCATTACATTTGTTGAAGACTTGCAGTCATCTTTGCAGCTTTACCCATAAACTAAACAGAATGCCAATCCATCATGTGTGGTCCATAACCTGTGCAGTAATCCTTTAAGCAATTTATCTTGAGCTTGTTTCTTGTTTGCTGTTCATTTTTTACTTTGATCATGTTGAAACAAGTAGATAGTTGTTGTCAGCCAGCAGATCTTTTTTGGATAAGAAACATTTTTACAAGTGGGGGTATCACAGAGATTGCTACTTTCAGCATGTTACTTGGTACTTTTATAAAGCAGAATATAAATTATAATTAGAACTGCAGTGCAAGGAGAAGTGGTTTGAGTTGAGTGCTGCTTGTTTTTTTATACTTGATTTTGACTGGCATTCCAGTAATGTATTTAAAAAGTAATTTATTTTTTCATGCCTCACAACCTTTTTGTTTCCATCTAGATATTAATTAAGCTGTCATGTAGCCAATGCATAGAAATATTTTTTTCTTCTCCACTTCATTTTGTCTTGATTGGACTCTTATAATGATGGTCTGGCACCCAGGACAGCATATTTAATTAAAGTCCCAGGTTTTGTGGTTTTGAGCATAACTCCACAACTTTCTAGTTGGCCACACCCCTTCACATTGGCCCCACCCATTCTGCTGTCTCCTGCACCCCCCCCCCTTTGATTTGAAGTCACTAGCTGCCACTGCTAAATGGTCCTAAATTGGTAAATGCTGCTCACCTCACAATGTAGCTGCCCTGTGATGTGGGACTAAGGTAAAGTTCTTAAGTGTCTTTTATAGGGAAATTTCAACTCTGGTGACTGCATGTATGCAAGTTACCAGTAATCATCACTGTGCAATAAGCAACTTTTTGCAAATGCAAGGCTTATATACAATTAGAAAAAAGCAAGTTGTACAGTAACTATGCTCTAAGGCCAATCAGGTAATCACACAATTACATTTCCACCAGCAGTTCTCAGCTCAGATAGGTTAAATCAGCTCTCTCCTGCCACAACAGAAGACTTTTACCCACTTATTATAACTGACTGGTTTGGAGCCCAAGTGTTAAGGAACCTCAAACAGATGTCTAATACTAACTAAGAAACACTAGATACAATATATAAGATGTTTCAGTGAGATGCCATGGTCAATCACATCAACTGGTGAGAAGAGATTAGATGTCCAACATAGAATAGTATGACTGATTTTTCACTCCAGGATAATTTATTACCCTAGTTTAGGGTTCAGTAGTATGTCTTGCTCAAAAGCCAGACTGAAATATCTAATGAACTCCATATTTCTTCAGGGTCTATGTTAAACCACCGAATGCTTTAAAAAAAGCGAACAATGATTTATCGAACCCATGTAAACGAAAGCTTACAATCTCGAATGCTTAGAACAGGAAAAAAAATCACTGTTCCACAAAAAAATTTTAAAACATTACATAAAGTGCCCACCACATACCCCCTACTTAAATATACCAACTCCGAGATCGCACTACAGTAACAAAAATGGCAAAGTAACGGAAGCGACCAAACGATTTATTTCCCAGGGAAAGAATTCGCTTATATGCCATTTCGCTATTTTGCCTTTTCCTGCTTTCAAGTTCGATCAAGACGCATTCGAAAAAATGTGTCTTTGATCATTTAATAAGATCCCATTTCCTCATACCACAATCTCTGTATCTTAACAAAAAGATTGAATGTTAGAGACAGGGTAGTAATCTACAAGATTTTTAGGATCAAGTGAAGATTTCTTAAAAATTAGGGTCACAAGTACATCTTTTAAAAAGTAACAAAATAAACACTGGTAGTTTGTGTAAAAACCACTAACCATAAAACATAACAAAAAAAAAACTGGATGAAAGAATCGCTGGAATTTAATTCCAGTGATTCTTTCTTCCAGTGTGTGGTGTTTTTTTATATCCTTTAAAAGTGTTTCATAATCCCACAATTCAAACAATTACTGACAAAATGATAATTGGTTCCAGTCCTGAGCTAGCTGAGTTGGATAAGGGTCCAGTTTGCAGGGGACTGGATACACACTTGAAACTAACATTGTGAGTTCGGTGAAATCAAGCATGTGAAGAGCTGTCCACTTCCATAAAACACAGGCATACTGGTCACTTGCAATACATCCATATCTTATTATGGCAGGGGAAATTCACCTCAGTGATACAAGTTTCATTACAAATAAATTGAGCAGCCAACTGACATTTATCAGCTGAAAAGATACTCTGGATAGTTGGACAAGCTGGATTGCTCAGCCTGTTGTCCATATAGAACATTACATCTGGTCAATTAGTTACAAAAGAGATATCTCTAGACAGGAATGCCACCTTCTTACAAGAGATCTTTGTCTGAAAAATGACAATATTTTCACCAAGACTATATTTAAGCACCAGGAGTTGAGTCCTCTACCATTTTAGGCAGATCATCCTGTCCTAAGACCACAGAGATGTGTATCAAACCATGGCTCATGTGGGAGCAGGTAAACAAGATATATATGAGCTCAGGGTAGCAAATCAGTAGAAGATCCCTCAATCATCCTGTTGG
This sequence comes from Protopterus annectens, assembly GCF_019279795.1. Lineage (NCBI taxonomy): Eukaryota > Metazoa > Chordata > Ceratodontiformes > Protopteridae > Protopterus > Protopterus annectens. The sequence goes on from NC_056748.1 coordinate 499,032,097, forward strand.
CTACAGGAAGCTAATGCTAGCAATGGACTCTGAAAGGAACTAGTGGCATGAAGAAATAAACTAACCTACTGATATAGCACTAAGATTTCTACATTCAATATGTTCATGATTGAGGGGCTGGAAGTGGAACAAATTAATTGTAAATGAACCAGATGTTGGTCAGACCAAGAGGCTTGTTTTACCATAAGGCAACAGTCATTACAAACTGATAAAGATCACAAAAAGGCTTGTAGAGATAACTACAAGATCAAAGTTGAGCATTTTCATAATGCAAAGGAATTCATGTGCCAGAACCATGTACCCCTCATCAACAATGCACATGTTGAAGCCACTTGAGATTAATCATTTTTGAATCCTAACAGAGTGCTGACAGATAAGCATGTAAACTCCTGTAGAAATACCCTCACAAAGCTGTCTGAAAAGCAAATGAAGAGGAACCCTCAGTTTACATCTGAACTCAGAAGATACTCAAAGGTATTGGTGCTCCCACTCTGAACTCAATTCACATGTAGGGTTGATTTATTTTATTTTATTTTTATTTTATGCTTTGTTGACTGGAATAGTCCCATTAAGCCAGTAGCCTCTTTTCAGGGGAGAGCCAAAGTGCATTCATATTGACCAGTGAAAATTTGTCCGGGGTACTGTGGAACTTCGCTTACCTTTTTTGTTAACACTGTTTACATCTACCTGAACTACTACCAACTCAGGTAGATGGTGACATATTTTCATGGCTCATTCAAAGGCTGGCACTCTCAGGAGTGCAACACCCTCTCATGCTTCACTGCACTGACAGTATAGGAAAATTAATCCAAGCACCTGGGTGGGAATAAAACACACAGACTTCTGATCTTCCAGCAACAAAATGAGTGTGCTACCTTTTGAGCTATTGACACTGCTTGATAACATAATGAGCTGGATTCAATAAAGCCTACACTAAGTGTACACTATGTGTACACTAAGTGTACACTGTTCTGAGGAATAGACAACACAGACATAACACAAACCTTCTTCCTCCTAATTTTAGTTTTCCTACTGATATTTTTGCTGATTTAAACATCGACAGGGATTCATAAAGGTTACCACAAAATGTAGACTACATGTACACTTAGCGTAATCTTTCTAGAAAACACAAAAATGAAATACAAAATTTATTGAATACATATCGTCTACACTAAGTGTATACTTAGTGTAGGCTTTATTGAATCCCAGGGATTGTTTCTCCACCCTGTGATGATATCAGATATTGTTGTCTGTGCTGGCATGACTGGCTGAAGTTTTGTGGATACTTGTAAATAACTGTAAATCGCCTTGTGTTATACATGCCAGCATGACTAGCTATAATTTGGTAGATAAGTTTATGTTTTTTTATTATTAGTTTGATTTATGTGGGATGTTTGAGTCAGGCATTCTTCTTCTGGCTGACCAAATGTACATGATTTTTTAAAAGAATTCTGAATGTAGGTTATGCCACCAAACCACACAAACTCCCAAAGGAAGCTGGAACACTAGGAATTCTCCTCAAACAAAAAAGCACCAAGCACTGCTGTAGCTGCCAATTTTCTTTCTTTATTCAGTACATCCTGGTACCTTGGCCTCATAGGCCTTCAATGGAATAACTTCATACAATCCAAGCAGCTTTTCATATTCCATCCCAGCATTAATTCATCTTAATTTGATTAAATAATTAAATTAAATTAATTAAACAATTAAATAATTTTCTTTAATCGTTATGCAGCTTAGAGCTTAAAGATGTGCCCCCCACACTTTCACATACATCATAACTATATTAAATAAATTAACCCAACACAGAGTGAACAGTTTCCCAAATGACACTTTTTTAAAAGAATAAATCACTTCTATTACTTAATGAAATAGCACATATTCACATTTCCTCATACACCACAATGACTTACACATTTGAACATATAAAAAATACTTTTCAACCAAGACTCAGTTATATTTATCCATGACCTATAAATTTATTTTATTAAATGGAAACTTTTTTTAATTTTTTGATCCTTACTTTATTGCACATATTTTTATTGCTAATATTGAATTAATCAATTAATTTATTTATTCATCCAAAATTCATTGCTTTTTAATCTGGCCAACACATTTGTTCTGTAAATAAGCTAAACTCCAGCTACTAGATTTAACATCTAAATGCCCCAATCAATATCCAGATTGAGACCCTCAGATATATAGTGCCCAAATATACTATTAATTTAGTTTCTAACTTAATCAACTTTCTTTTAAATTCATCCCCCCCATAGTATGTTCGTCAAAGGGCTTTGCTTATACACTAAAGAAAAAACTATATATACTACGCCCATGTGTGTCGCAAAAGTGTTGTGCCACTGCGCTGTCCAATCTCTTATTTCTCACATCACCCAAGTGCTCCAATATTCTAAGTTTCACCTTTCTTTTTGTCTATCCCACATACCATTTACATGGTGTACATCCACATCCAATGATGTAGACTACACCGCACAAATTACAACTAAATTCATTTTTAACCAAAAACTTTTTTCCATTTATTATCCATCCGTCAATGTTTTTTAATTTGTCACATACTTTGCAAACCCCACATGGACATACTCCCCTTCTTTTAACTGAATCAACCTTATTTCTTGTTCTTAACAACACTTTTATACTATTAAATCTACCATACAAAAAGGTAACTTTCTCAGGAAATAGCTTCCCAGTCACTGAGGACCAGACAGCAGCCTGATGAGTGGGCATAAATTTTTATCTTGCCTGGCAGAAGTAAGAGTATAATTTTGCCTTGCTGAGTTAATAAGACTAGATAAGGACAGGTAATCTTTAGACACTTATGGAGATAGAGTTTTTTTACAATCAGTGTGAAACCTATCCTGTGTGTGAAACTCTGTGGTTTATTGGCACCAGTTATTCAGTGTATATAAGTTTTAAATCATTTTATTTATTAATTATTGTACTACCTCTTATTGTGGCTGGTTATTTAGAAAGTACTTTTAATAAACCTGAGAACATTTATCCTTATTGTAATAACACCAGGGCCACTCCAAAAAGCCTTACAGCTTGGATTACATGCTACCCTTTATATCAATATTTATTTTACCCAATAAAATTGAACACCCCTTTTGAAGAGTATTGTGGTATTTGACTGGTGGCAGCCATTACATTGTAATTTGGGAAACAGGACATAGCAGGTAAATCTGTGCCAGTCTTTCCCAAGAGTGTTTGAATGTGTGAATATCAAATATTTAAGAGTGAGTGTGTCAAATATCTAGAAATGGGACACACTGCTCTGCACTGGTTAGTGTGAAGAGTCATTTGGGACCTCGAGTGAAGCATATAGTCCAGTTCCTGGTGTGGAGCTTGTTCCTGGTGTACTCTTAGGGGAAATTGTGTGTCTCTATCCCTGCTTTCAATGATGTTGCTTTACTTGAGTCAGTCGTGAGAATTGAGGCTCCTTAGTTACTGCCCCGCATTTAAGTGGGGTCATGACACACCCCATCATCCTAGCAATTCTAGGGCAACAAATCATTAAAAACTTAGGGGTATTGCAGCCACCACGTATAGACCAAAGTTAGTGTCCAGACAGGTTTCAATAGCAAATCTCAGGCAGCACCTCAAAGCAAGTCTGAGGAAATCCCAGCTTGCTAAGAATGGATATGGTAGCTGGGATGTAAATCTAACCACTGGGTATTTTGCACAGAAAAAGAGTGAGGAACTGTGGTCAGCCTCACCACCTAGTAATGCCTGGTAAATAAAACAGAATCTAAATCCCTGTGCATATTGTCAACCATCCCAATTTCTTTATTGAACCCTTCTTCCCATACTATCTCAATAAATGATTCATTTAACAAGCATGGGAATATTGATGGGTAATTTAGAGGAACAAAAAGGGTGGTTCACTAGTATACAATGAAGTTGTGAATTCTGCTATGGCTGACATAATACTAATACAGAAACAAAATAAAATATGTGATTTTATGAAGCAATTGAACAAATATAACTAAAAATATGAGTTTGGTTAGTTTAATCAAGTAAAATCTTTTCGGCTTTTCCCGGTTAGGGGTCGCCACAGTGGAACTCCGGTCCCCTAATGATTGGCAGTCGATTTTTATGGTGCTGAGTTGCCAGCCCGATGTCCAACCTTCAGCGAAGGCACGCACATTCACGCATGTCTTTCGGAGGCCACTCAACCGCAGGGAGGACATGCAGTTTAATCAAGTAAAATAATGATCAGAAATAGCCCATGACAAAAATGCATCAAAATTCAAATGAAGCAGCTTCCTGGAACAATACAGCACAACTGATATGCAGCCACAGAATCAAAGAATGTATGCATTTTCTGGGCTGTAGTGTTAACTATGTCCATAATGATGAACAGCAGGCACACTTTACCTTTATAGAATGCTGAAAACCAGTTAAGTGACAATCAAAGCTATTGGGAGCTAAATACTTAAATAAAAAACACCAGATAAGTCACTTATCACCTCAAATGTTATAACATAGATATATAGCTTATGTGCAGCCATACTTTATAAAGCTCTTCTGGCCTATTATACCCCCACAAAATAAAGTAAAATAAGCAATGTTAAATTTTCAGAGGGAGTTGTATATTCTTAACTAAAGAGCAGTTCCAGTCTTTAATAAAGTCTGTGTATGAATATTATAAATGTTTAATTTAGTTAAACCAAATAGTCCAGAATACATATCAAAATGAATGAAAGTTATAAGTATTAAAGTAATAAAATACAATCTTTGCTACAAAACAAAAAATGAGCACCCAAGTTGCATTCTTCAGCTGAAAAGGTTGTGAGAGAAGTCAAACAAACAGGACTGCACAACCTTTGTCCAGAGTGGATAATCATCTGCAGAAGAGAGCTCTCTAGACAGAAACAGTGCCTTTTAACAAGAGATCTCTGATTAATAAAGACCGTAATGTTCATCAGTCTTAAGTTTAGCTTCTGTGAGATGATTCTGCTATGGTTGACATAATACTAATACATGGGAATATCGATGGGTAATTTAGAGGAACATAAAGGGTGGTTGCACAGTTTGCACCTAGGGCACCAAAGAACACACCCATGTGATTTATTTGTGCAACAAAGCTAGATGTCATCTCAACAATGACCATATTATTCTTACTCACTCACTCTCTTCTGCGAAATGACTCTCCTCCCATTCTTTCCACCCCCATGGTATACCTAAGATCTTCCAAGGCTTTACTTCTAGTTATCCATCCTACCACCTATACAGCAGAAGGTAGGATCAGCTACAAGAGCTCATGCATCCAGTTCACATTCTTCAGTTGAACTGGTTTCTTAGGTAGTCAGGGAAGTTATATTATGCAGCCAGTTGACCACACAGAACAGCAAGACAAGTAAATTAATTACAGAAGACATCTTCCTGGACAGGAGTTTTGCCTTCTTAAATGAGATCTCTGATTAATAATGACCAATATACTTCTCATTGTTTATGGTGAAGATGAGGATTTTCTCTGACTTTCTTTGAGATGATGACTTGCTGTTTATCAAGGTTTACTATGAAAACTGCAAATGGAGATGCTTCGCAGATGGAACATTTGAAACCTGGATTTTCGAATGTCCATCTTGCTGAACATCTGTGTATCGAAAGTTCATATCAGCGAATGCACTGTGCATTCACTGATAGGAACTTGAAATACTGTCAGAGATCGTGGTACAGTGCGGTTTGGAAAATTCATCCCTTGCCTCACTGTAGTGAGATTTTGGAGTTGGAATATATAATTTGCAGGGGGGGGTGCAGGGAGGCTTGCCCCTTGCAAAAATATAAAGTTTAGTGTTGTGCAGTATGTTCATACTGTTGACAACAAGAACTGTTGTTCCTTTCCTGATAGGTGCAGGAGAAATGGTATGTCAAATTATGGCGAATCAACGTTACCAGGCTATGTCCAACATTTACACCCTTGTAGATGTCAAATTTTGAGTAAACAAATCAATGTTTTAGTTCAAAATAGAACTGATCATCGACATTATGATAGTAAACCATTTATTAAACATATGACTGAAAAGCTGCATACAATTCACTAAACAAAATGTGACCTTTTTGAGAGGTGAGGTTGCAGAGTCTCTAAGTATTAAGGTTAATGGATCTATCTGTTGGGTATTTCTGAAGATTAGTTTATGGGGAGCACATTTAATATATTCTGCCAGCCTATTCCAGAGAGAGAGAGAAAGTAATTAATAAAGTCCTACCAGATACAAACAAATCAAATACATAGAAAAAACATATAACAAATTTAGAATGGAAAATATTAAAATAATGAAATAAAAATAAAAGAAAAACACAACTGCAGCCAACCAGCCAATCAGAAAATGATATTACTAGAAAATAGACCAGGAAATAAAAGTTGCACTAAATAACATTAAACAAAGCAAGAAAAAATATAAATCTAAAAAGTAATAACACACTCCTCATCAGACTATCAAAATAATACCACAAAATACCAGAACATGAAAAAAGACTAAAAGTTAGCTCAGAACAATAGCAGAAACCCTCTCATAAGAAAGAGTGCATTCATAACAACTTCAATCTGCCTGGGACCCTATTCAGCAGTTAAAGTGCACAATTACAGTATCACCTGGAATGAATTGAAAGCAGTACACCAAACAAAAATATAGCAAATAACAGATAAATGTAATATGTAATAGTTTGCTTGTATGATAAATGCTAACAGATAAATGCAATATGTAATAGTTTGATTGCATGATAAATGCTATATCTTGTAATGTAGGATTATGGAATGCATGTTAGGACTTCATGGCTTTAAAACTCATAACAAAACTTGTTCCCAAAACTGATGGCATATGATGACCAGATTACAAGTTCTAAAGCCACTGCAGTGGACCCTGTCTACCATGTGAATAGTGTTGCTCTAACCTGTGTGTCCAGTGCTGCCTCCAAAATTGGGCAACAGTATGAGGGAGGAGTAATAGCTTCCCTGAAAAATGGGAGTGACAGTCAAGTACAGTAATGCAGAGCACGTGATGGTTTCTCTTCAAAGTGCATACAAAAGATAGGAGTTACAGACTTGCACAGTAATGCAGCACACCTGTGATATCTCCCATTCAAAGTGTACACTGCTCTCACCAACATCCACCCTAGACAAAGGTATCATAATGAATTTCCAAAACATTTGATACAAAGGAATTTCTTTCTTGATGTCATAGAAGTGAAAGACCACTGCTGAGACAATGAATAAAGAACAGAACAGGAATGATGTTCCCAATGGCTAATGCTTACCATAAAGACTAGAAAAAAACAGCAATGCACAAACTAATAACAATCCAGTCCATATCTCTTTTTCAATATCCTGATATATGTATATGTGTACTTTTATAGACACACACACACATATCCATATGGGTTGGATGAGGCTGATCGATTGTGGTTAAGATCGACCTCTGTACTGTGGTTCCGTTTTGGCCAACAATGTATATGGTTAACTGCTGTATGATAAAAGATAATCGCAGGTAAAGAGGGATATGCCTCTTCCCCAGGTATTGTGCAAGCTCACAGATGGTATATATAATTATCGGGTTCCTATCATATAATCGAAGACGCAATCCTTCGAATGCATCCTGATTGATCTTGAAAGCACATAACAGCAAAATAGCGAAATGGCATATAAGCAATTTCTTTCCCTGGAAAATAAATTGCTTGGCTGCCTCAATTACTTTGGGGTTTTTGTCACTGTAGTGCGATCTCAGAGTTGGTATATTTAAGTAGGGGGGGTGGGGGAGGTCAGCCCCCCACATGGGGGGAGGTGATTTATGTAATGTTTTGAAGTTTTTATTTTAAATTTTTTTTTTGTGGAACAGTGATTTTTTTTTCCCCCTGGGAAAATGATTTCAGGCAGCCCACCTCACTGAAAATGCATTTCACTGAAAACCCATTTGGTCGAATTCCATTTGGTTGAAAATGGTATATAGCCCCTGCCCCACTGCGGTGCAACTCTGGAGTGAGAATATAAAGTTGGGGGGGGTGTAGCCCCCCATATAATTGCAGTGTATTCACTATTATATACTTTTGTATCCATTAAAAATACATTGAAACATATAACGTCAGTAAAAACTAGCTGCAAAATATATATATATATATATATATATATATATATATAAAATTAAGAGGGTGGTGTGCAGGGGAGTGTACTGTCTGGCAATATCTATATCTATGTAGATATAGATATACACATGGATCTATTACACTCAATCCACACAAACATTGGCATGGCTAACTTCAACACACTTACATCGACAACTAAATGTTAACATACTACAGGGCATGCTCTGACACTAATCCTTGGAACATGGAAAACAGAACAGAGTATTTTTGGCAGGTGGCAAGCCCTCCACTGCACCTTCCACAGCCCTTGTTAATTATATATCCTAATGCTGAGATTGTACAATCCCATGGGAAAATGCATATTACCCTACCCAGGGACTGTTAATCTCATACATTTTTCGACCATCTGCATTGTCAACCAAAGTTTGCAGACATCACAGAGGTAAATTTATTATAAAATCAATTTATACCAAGGAATCCATGTACACACACACATATATTTGTGTGTGTGTATATATATATATATATATATATATATATATATATATATATATATATATATATATATATATATATATATATATATATAATATATATATAGACAGATAGATATAGCTATAGCTATGTATTTATAGATATATAGTATACACACACACACACACACACACACACACACACACACACACACACACACACACACACACACACACACACACACACACACACACACACACACACACACACATACACACACACACAGATAGATATAAGTATAGATATCTATGAGACGTGATAGACTACACCCATGGTGATGAAACTCCGAAGGATAAACAACATATGGAATATAAGAAATTCTTGAAATTATATGTGATTTTAAATATGCTTCACTAAATTAGGAAACTTATATACACAATGTAGGATATACCCAATAATTACTAGGCAATACACAAAACAAAATCCCTTAAGCAGCTGCTAAATAAACTTGCTAGTGGACACAACATTTTTGACCTAATTCTTACAAATATGCCACATCTTGATTAATCATCTGATATCTCCTTCCCCAGTGAAGTCTAACCATTAACTTGTGACCTTGTCTCAAACTCCCAAAAGCTCATACAACAGACCCTATAAAATTTAACAACTTCATGTATGCCAGCATCAACCTACCATGTCACAAAATATTTAAATTCTCTTAAGAATGCACCTCCCCTGACCATAATACAGCTGCAAGCTTCACTAAGGAGTTCTACACCAATTTAAGAAAATGCATAGAGTTTGCAGGCCCCACCTGTACCAAATAATATGGTAAATTCATAAAACAAGCCACTCTGGTGGTCCACCACCATAAATAAACTGTACAATAAAAGAAAACTTCTTAAATGATTTAGCAGATCCAGCACCCATTTTCTCAAGCAAAATATAAAAAGCATTACAAAAAAAAGGAATGCTTTCACTTCCAGTAAAGGAGCTCAAGAATTTAGACTCACCTCTGAAGCCAAAGAAAATTAGAAATCTTTCTTTAGCTATGTTAGAAAAGTAAGAAAACAGTTCCTGACATAGTTTAAAATGTATTCAAAATGGGCCACCTATTCTGACCAAAAATGACATTGCCAATATCCTTGCAAACAAATTTAGTGCCATCGTCAGCCCAGAGACGTCTAGTCAAAGTCCAAAATATCTGAATCCCTTACTCCTCAGTTATCTCTAAAGGTCATGTACTGAAAGTGCTAACCAGACCAAAAATACTTCTTCCATGAAACCTGACAATCAGTGCTGGATCATGATCAAATGGGGCCTACACAGACCAATGGACAAGCAACCTCCCTCCGCTTCAGCCACCCCAGAGTCCCATTACTCGGCTGCCTTGCCCCATTTACTATAAACACTGTTCAAGCCTGTCAGTGTGCTATGATTACAGAGATTTGCATATAATTTAAAACTTTTGTTTCAAATTTTATAGCACAAAGCCTGATGGACATTTGCTACACAAAACTATCTCACTTTGAAAACAGGCTTTACATGAGCAAGATTAAACTTCTCTTCTCATGAAAGTCACATTCATTGAAAATAAATCCAGCCAGTGGCAGATTAAGCGCACCATGTCTTTGGCACCAGGTTGTTTTCAAATCATGCACACATTTTTAAGACTATGCATAAATGCTTATGTTCTTTGGTTCACTTTCTTGATTATTTTAAATGTTTTATATATATATATATATATATATATATATATATAGACAAGACGTTCCTTGTAGATCTGGATAAAGGCTTGCAAACAAAAAATATATAGAATATATCAACAACAAAGAAGTGGGGTGCAAGTCCAACCAATGGCATCAACAGAGATACTATTTATTCAACAAAGAACAGAGAATAAAATGTAAGCGCTTTCACATTGTGTCCCACTGCTTGCTCAGACATATACATATTTGAAATGGAGCTTCCACTTACATACTGTTACTATCAGTCACTAATTGAAAGCATCTGCTCCATGCATATAAAAAGGAGTTATGTTTTACATATGTAAAAAAAGGGGGTGAGATACACTCCTTTTTATATGTATTATAGCTTTTAGAGTTGTAACATATATACATTTTCTATGTACATTGTATATATTTTATGTGGATATATATATTGTTTTGTGTTGTATATTTTTAGAATACTGAAGTGCTTTAAGTACATTAGATGTATTTTTATCAGAATACATGGGATCCAACATGTTGTTTTTGATCATGTAGTATATGACTTTAAGAAGAGAATGCATGGAGCAGGTGCTTTCAATTAGTGACTGAATATGTAAGTGGAAGTTCCATTTCAAATATGTATACGTCTGAGGAAGCAGTGGGACACACTGTAAAAGCGCTTACATTTTATTCTCTGTTCTTTGTCGAATAAATAGTATCTCCGTTGAAGCCATTGGTTGGACTTGCATCCCACTTCTTTGTTGTTGATATATATATATATATATATATATATATATATATATATATATATATATATATATATGTATATATATATATATATATATATATATATATATATATATATATATGTATGTATATATATATATATATATATATATATATATATATATATATATTTTTTTTTTTTAATACAGCAACATTTGTTAGGAGAGTGTTCTAAAGTTGTAGTTATTACCATTTTTCCAGTATACAGTAAAACAAAATGCAGAAAACAATAATGACAAAGTGCCCATTTCAAAGCATTTCAACCATAAAAGGCCACTTAAACTGCTATCATTCTAATCCACCAATAAATGTAATCAGCAATTATGACCACTTTATCAACTGTGCACACACAAAATGTCTGATTGTGATAAAAATGGCCACAGCAAAGTATTCCAATTTGTTTTACACAAATGTGTACTAGTCCTGCAAAGAGAGACATATAACTTTTTAACCTTATCAGCTCAGCAGGATCAGTCATTTTTATCCATACAAATCCCCCAAACCAAGCAATAGCTACATTGTTAACTGTATCCTTCTCAAATGTCAATGTCAAAAATAATAATAATAAAGATCCAGGTCATGCATTTCAAATTTCTTTCACACAATCACAGCAGTAGTGAAACGTTTCCAACATAAATCACATGTGCACATGCACACTAGTCCTACAAAGCTAGATTAAAGACTGTTTAAAAATGACCAAATGATAAGAGCATAAGGTACATTCATCCAGGCAGATCTCTCCACTCCCAGCAGTGGTTATAGCCACTTTGTTTTCTGTATACACTTTTTAATGTTATGAAGAAATAAATTACATGCACTTCAATGGCAGCTTTAGATGAAATAATGAAAATGTATAAAGATTACTAACATCATACCATAAGATCCAACCATCTGATAACATATGCTAAGTCAATATGCACAATCTCTGCTAAAGTAAAATTCACTGGAATAATTCCACATTAAGGAGAGCTATTACTCATGCAGTGGTTGCTGCTGGCAAACAACTTTGCCTAAGTTACATAAAAAATGTGGTGTGCTGGTAATATTGCCATAACATTTCCTGAACTAGATCAGCTGTGCAATAGGGAATGGCTGAGAAATGACATCAGGTTCATAGTTATTAGGCACGCAGTCCTGGAGAGCATTAAAGAGCTTAGCACAAACTCCCAATTGCTCCAAAGCACTGTCTGGTTAAGTGACTTACTCAATATCATGGAGTAGATACATAAAAGTGAAAAGATTCAGACCGTGTACACTTGCCACAGGATGTAACTCATTAACAAGTCAGAGCTTTAGTCCTCAGAGATAACTGCCAGAGTAATAGTTTTTAACTAAACGCTGAAATCCTTTACAGTTCAATCTTGTAGAAAAGACTGTATGTCAGTAATATGCAACAATGACTCCATTATGGATGTTGAAGATCAGATGGTTCTGATTGGTTCTGGTCATCACTCCAAGTAATATAGACTATATGACTTGAAAAATGTTACTCCCTTTGCAATTGTTGGAGGCTATAAAGAAAGTACTGAACAAATATATTACTAAAATGCAACATGTTTAGACCATATTACACAATCTAGACCCATTAATGAACTAATTAATTCTTTAGTGCAATGGATAAAGCAAAACAAATACAGTACAAATGTTGAAGCAGCTTTTGTTTTTACCAGCTCACAAGTCATAAAAAAAATCAAAAATATTACTATTTTTGGTGGGGCTTGCACTCTTGCAGGACATCTCATTTTGACCTCCCTAATGTCTTCTCTGTCATCAAGAATAGCTACCCCATCACTCAGAACAGGTCTGATCCACTGTATAGTTAACAATGATGTATTGTTGCAGCATACACCATCAGAGTCAACAGAGCCAGATCATGAACCAATGGGGCTCTGTCAAGGGTAATGAATCAGGCTCCTGCTATCCATGCAAATAAACCATTACTTGGTGTTCACTCCCCAGTTCCAATAAATACTGTTAAAACCTGTTAGTGTAAATAATATTGCCTTCTTTATTTTACTCTTTACTTTTATAATTATTACAGAGATTTGCATTTTAAAACTTATTTCAAATTTTACAGAAAAAACACTGACCGCCATTTTCTCAACAATAAAAAAAAAAAACACTGTCACATTTACATCCGACATAGCAAGATAAACAGTAAACTTCTCTTTCCCTGAAACTCACAGTTAGTGAGAATGACACTGGAAAGAGACATGCTTGGATTCATATTCAAATAGCATATAGTAAAGTACTAATTGACGGCTATGTTAAGGGTGCAGGAATTACAAAGCCAAATGTATAATACATTTGCTAACAGCCTGGGACAGGCCACTGGACCCAAGTGCCCCTTTTCAGGTGTAGCCCAGGAGTATTGTCTAGTGAAGTTAATTGGCAGTGTCACATAGAAGACAAATGAAGGCAGAGGGAATCGAACCATACACTACAGGAAGCAGCTCTTTAACAGATCATAGCCTTACTCATCTGCACTAAGTGCTAAACAAACTGTTGTAGCCCAAACATAATTCATTTCATACCTGCATTCCTGCAAAAACAAGCCAAATTATACTCATGCTGATGTGCCAGGAAGGAGGACTGGCATTTGGGGTGGAGGATTAAAGCTCTTGCATTCCATAGCCAAGGTAAGTAGGTACCTAGAAAGCCCCTATAACTGGGGCAACACACACACACACTACTGATACTTGCTTCCATAAGTATATCACTATTTCATCAACTTCATCAGTGCTAGCATCTCCCACAACAATGCATGCATGCTTGGCAGTGACTTCAAAGTAATACAAAAGTAGCAGCGTCTCACAGATGGCAGACATCCCTTTCAAAATGCACACAAAATTCCCAGAAGTCTGTCTTTCATCACAGCTCCATATCCTTAGCTCATGCTTTGAGCCAATGAGAGAGAGAGAGCCAGGAGCTGCACACCAAGCAGACTTTTTTAAAGCAGTAAGATCAACCTATTGCATGGCTATGGCTACCTAGACCACCTTGTACTGGATCCAGCCCTGCTGTCAGTATACCTGATTGTTAAACTAATAATGTTAAACATGCTCTTGCAGCCACCCTCCTCAAAATGCTTAAGTTAAGTTTAGCTACTGGTTTTGTCCGGATATCAAGAATTGTGTGACATTTGACCTCCAGCACTCAACTTTGTGAAGAACAGAGCCTGTCTACTTAATCTGGCAAATTCCTTTAAAAGATGAATGCTTTCAAAATCGACCCAGTCTGTTAAGATGGACAGCAGATTGGATGAAAGATAGAGCCCATACAGTTTGAATTGTAGGTACCCTTTCAGAAAGTATGAACATAGCCAGCTATGTTGGCATTACTTCTCAGATCTCCAAGCAGAGAGGGAGGGCCTCTGTCTAACAAAGTTTGCAGATGATTGAATACTGGGAGTTGGTGTTATTAAGTCACCCTGTGACACCCAAACTATCCAGAATAAAATCTCTCTATAAAACCCTTGGTATACTAAAATGGTTCTCAACCTAAATGCTAAAAAGTGAAGTGTCATCACTTTTGGTAGACAACCCCTCCCTTCATCATATTGTTTAGACAACACACCTCTACAAAACAAAAATCTAGTTAGGGGCCTTGGTACCTGGGTTTATCCATCCTTCTGTTTTGACCATCATGTGGCTATGGTTATCAGGAATTCCTTTTATTTAGCTCAGCTAATTGCAAAAGGAATATCATCAAGGTTAAAATAGGTAATTACTCCCTTATATGCAGCAATGATCAGACCAGTTATTGAGTACAATGCTCCTGTTGTGATTTATCTCGCTAACCATATCAAACAATAAGAAAGACCCAAAAGGCTTCTAACCAAAAAGATCAGAGGCTTAAAGTCCCTGAGCTACCAATACAGTCTGGAATAAACTTCTCCTGCGTGTTAAACTGCACAACTCACTATCTTCCTTTAAATATAAACCAAATGACTGGATGGGTATCAACAAACTTACTCCAGGAATGACTGGTATGGCCATCCTGGAGAAAGACTGTGTAGCCTGAGGGAGGGTACTGGCAAGAATGGTCATGAGACTCAGTGATCTTAGAATATCTATGAGATCAGGGCTGCAAAAGATGACTGCCACTTCCACTGCTGTCTAGGGCAGCTAGGGCAGCTAAGGGGGATTTGATGTATTTCGGCTTTTCCACGTTTAGAGTCGGCACAGTGGAACTCGGTCCACTAATGATTGGCAGTGGATTTTTACGGTGCCAGCCCAACACCCAACCTTCAAAGAAGGCACACCCATTCACACACGCACCTACCTGCATGTCTTTAAACATCACTCGACCATGGGGAGGGCATGCACACTCCACACAGAAGGCACTCCAGCTGTGAATTGAACCGGAGAATGTCTTACTGTGAGGGGACAATGCTAACCGCTGCTGTGGGGGATTTGATGAGACAATAAAGTCGGTCAAGTCTGCAAAATGGCACCTCCATCTTTTGGCATTCCTGTATAGCTGCTACAGGCTTTAAATACATAAAAAGATTTCCTCATTTCTTAGCAACCTACCTGGTGGCATTCCTCACAGAGAAGAAGCAGTCAATCAAATGATGATGTTACATTGTCTTCTGTTGAACCTATGTAGGAAGCTGTTTTTAACATGATTAATAAATGTTCACTTTTTACCTGTAATCATATCGCTCTGTTTACTGTACAATTCTGCTTTGATAAGCTAATAGTTGTTACAGCTGAGTATCAAAGAGCTAGAAGAGGCAGGTTGATTTTCCAGCAATTCTGACTATGAGTTACTAAACACAGTGACAGTCCCTCTACTTTGTCACATAGCTAAATATCAGAAGGTGCACTTGCAAATTTTCAGGCTCACATGCTGTAAGCAATTATTATTGCAATCCACAAAAATACTTTTCAATATTGACAGAAGTTGTATTTTACCCTCATTGAAGGCAGACACATCTTTTTCGCTGAATTCACATTAAGTAACATTCACCTCCTTGTTGCATTCTCTGCCCAGTGGTACTGCAAATGCAAACTGATAGGCTCCCACAAGTGGGTGTTTCTGACCCACTTCAATCATCACCCACCTCCAATTCCCCAACAACCTCCAATTATGTTTATCAGCCCCTCTTTTTTCCCATTTTCCATATGGGGAGAGGATGCCCTGTCTACTGTCAACATTTCTCTTGGTTCAATGCCACTCCTACCTTCTTCGACAGTCATGCCTTACTGTTGCAGATCTTCTCTCACACAATCCATCCATCTCTTTGCTGGATGCTCTTGTTTCCTCTTACCTTCTTCCTGTCTGTCCCAAATCTTCTTTATCAGATTGTCTTCTGCTTTTCTGCACATGTGCCCAAACCACAGTAATCTGTTCTCTTTGACCTTCTCTGAAATTGAAGCTACTCTGGCCTCTGCTCTGATGTCCTCACTTTTTTCATCTGTCCCACACTGTGCATCCTACCACCGTTCTTAGACACCATCTCCATCACCTCTAGCTTCCTCAACTGCCTTGCCTTCACTGCCCCAGTTTCTGTAACATATAGTAGTACTGGTTACACCACTGTTTTTTGCACCTTTCTTTTCAAATTCTTTGGCATTTGTCTCTGTCATGCCCTACCCCTGATATTCTGTGCCAGTTGGCTGCAGCCCCTCTGATCTAGTCTTGACCTCCTCATTCAGACTTTCCTTCTCCTCAAACACCTCTCCCAGATACTTGAAGCTATAAACCTGTTCCACTATTTCCCTTTCTGTCTCAGTTCTCACCTTCTTATAATTTCCTCCATTTGGTGCTATTACAGCTGTCTTATCTGTACTCATTTTCATCCCATGTGCCTTCAGTTTTGCATTCCATTCCCATACACTTTGCTGAAATTCTTCCTCAGAGCCTGCCTGTAATGCCACATCATCTGCATACAGCAATTTTGTTGGTGTCCCCTCTAACATGTTTGCTGATGTAGTCCATTACCAGTATGAACAACAGTGGACTCAGAGCTGTACCCTGGTGCACACCCACTCCTAGTGCATAACCCTTTGTGAGCTGTAGCACTGTTGGTACTTGAGTCACATAGCTGCAGTAATTCCAGTAATATTTCTGGGACATCAAACCTCTGCAGAACTGCCCAAATCAGCTTTCTTGAGACCTTGTCATATCCTTTCTCCAAGTCTATGAATACCCATTTGGACTCTTTCCTTACCTCTAGGTTCTTCTCAGCTATCTGTCTCACTGCAAACATCGGATCGGTAGAGCAAACTAGCCTTCTGTGCTTCTTCAATGACCAACATTACAACACTCATATCTTTAATAACAGTCTTCCCATCACACCATTTTGTTTCCTAAATGTTATACCATTGTCAGTCATTCATCTCTCAACTTGCCAATTGCTCATATCTTACTTGTTACCCTATATTCCATTTTACCATACACTAAACAATTACTGTACAAAACTTGTATATACCAGTGCATACTAGCCCTCCAGGGGCTTCACCCAGTTTATTTCCTCTTAAATAAAACTACATTTTAATAATATACTGCCTACCCATAATAGTACAAGCTTCACCTTCAACAATAATTTTTCCTCGGCCTCAGACACAAGCCCCTTCTTCTTCCCACACATATATATTTTCTGCATCCCATGTTTCCCTATGTATTTACAGCTCCCTTTCAATTATGCATTTCCTAAGTACTATCTTCCTTGCACTTTATGTTTTTGCTCAAATCACAACCTCTCATAACTTCTACCATATCATCAAACGTGCTGCATGCAAAAACCAACACCCCAGTACAAACAAAACAAGCTCTGATTTTTCCTTCCCTAATAGCATCTATAATATGATACTGAGGCCCTACAATTCATTCATCCTCGTACATCCCTGCCCTAATCACATCACAAACATATCCAATTCCATCTCACTTTTTCACATACATATCCATACTTTAGGGAAGAACCTTACCGAGCTGCACTTCTGGATAGCCCGGCACTTCTCACAGAATTGTTCTAACAGAAACTTAGCTAAAACCACATATCGAAAGTGAAGAATTCACCCTCCCCCAAAGGCTACGGTGTTATTAGAGCTAACAGAAAGACTAAGAAAGGTGGAGGAAGTGCCATTCTGAACTCTTATACCTTTGAACTGTCACTATGTGCCTAACAAGTCCCTCAGTTCAATAATGATGAAATACTTGTTACCCTCCTATAACTTAGTCTTCACTAAAGCCTCTGGAACAAAATAGGCCCAAACTCTCCCTCCTCCTCTTCCTCAACCAATATCAACCTCCATGGCTTCACACTGTTTATTTCCTCTACCACCAGATAAAAAAGACCAGGAACAAAGACTCTGTCCTAGACCGAATACTCACCTCAGAACCTAACAACATCACTAACTCAGGCATGTGGCACCTCCCACATATGCAACTAGAAGTACTTATTATGTACTAAACAACTACTACTTTAATCTGTCCCACAACTTATCCACATTTAGCAAAGTCACTTTTATTGCAACCTTAAAAGTCTGCAATTGAAACTCTGCCATTAGATGAAGGCATTATACATTTCAATTCCACTTTTCAAAGTATCCTGAACAACCTGATCCCATCAGCAAAAATGGTTAAGTGCATTCCTGCAACAAAGTCAACAAAACATACCAAACAGCTAATGAGGGAACAGGACAAGGTATGGAAAATATGACACTCACAAAACTAACCAAAAACTTCCTAACTTTTAAATAACATTGAAACCTTACTAAATACCACATCATCACAGACAAGTCTACACATTACCAAAAACTACAAGTGACTCATCAAAACAATTCAAACTCTTCTGGAAAGATTTACATAATTTTCTGTATCCTGGCAGAGCATCACAACCAAATATCTTCCCTTATGAATGAAGTCAAAGCACCATATCCAAACTTATTGCACACTTCATACAAACAGTCCCTTCACTTAACTTAGTACACCTATTATTCCTCTAGCCAATAACCCCATAGCCACCTTCTCTTTCAAAATTGTCCTAATTTCCAGAATAAAATGCAAAACACCAGTTTTAATTTGTACTGACATCTGAAGAAGTGGGGTTGCCCATGAAAACGCTTGTGTCCATTAAATGTTTTATACTGGATCCTACAGCTGTCTCCAAGTCCTGGTGTTTTGCATTTTATTCTGGACATTTATTTTGTGCAGGACAAGTGAGTTTTAGAGCTTTGGTGGCAGTTTTGTGCTTCATTGTCCTAATTCCCACAATGAAAAAACACACAAACTTAAACCTACCTCACTTGCAATGGACAGTCTTTCACTGGATTATAACAGGATGGCTGCAAACATTCTGGCCTAGCCCAGGTCTATACTTATTAATATTTCCATCCAAGAATCCTACAGACCCTCCATGTGGAAACAAATATACATGATAACCTTCCATAAAGAAAACAAAACTGTTGAACTATCCAACTGACATCCAATTGGCATTATCCCCAAATATTCAAAATCCTGAAAAGTGCATTCATTCACCACTACTCACATACCTACTAGACTCAAACCTCTTATCTCCCACTCAGCATAGCTTCAGGCCGCACCACAGCACACCCACTGCTTGCTCAACTTCTTAAATGCAGTAAACTTTAAAAAGAATGCAAGCAATACATTCTTGGCTACATTCCCTGGACCTGTCGAAAGCCTTTTACACCATCTTACATCAAAAACTCCTGGATAAGTTGGCAAACCTAGGACTCTCAACATCCACCATTACTAGATTTCACAGCTACCTTTCAAATACATCACGAATGGTAAAGTAGCAATATCAAGTCTCCCCTTTGCTCCCTGTCTCTGTAGGTATTTCTCAAGGATCCATTTTGTGACTTCTTCTATTCACCATATTTATAAATAAATTGTACTCAGCCAGCAAACCCGCCAACATCATCCAATGCACAGATGACTCAAGTCTATCTGCTCTGTTTCTACCCGCCATAAACTCCAAAGTCAAAAACTAACATTGAAATATGGATACAGGATGCCGACCTGCTACTTAACCCCAATAAAGCTAAGTTAATGTTCTTCACTCCTAAAGAACATTCAGACATAACCTACTGCAATATTACTTTAGCCAACAAAACTACAACTGAAGTAGTTTCACAAACCAAACCTTTGCATGTCATTGTAGATGACAAACAAAAATTTGACCAACACATTCAAGTCACTGTCAGAAAGAACCAGAAGAAAAACACTAGCAACTGCCTATCTTCTACCAACCCACTTATATGCCTAAGAAACCTTAAGCAGCACTATAACAAGGTTGCCAGTTCTGCAGACAACCTTCCTTCCAAAAAACATCACTGTGTAGCCCAAAAGGCACTAAACTGTGTGGAGCTATCAAACTGTCTCACTAAGTAAAAATTAAAAATCACACTCATCTTTAAAACACCAGTAAACACCAATTGTTACCAAATCTAGTTCAAAAACATGCATCTGACAAAGCTTTCTGCTCCAAAGGTAAACTCTTACTTCTACCTATAGTATGTCGTAAAATAGACATCCAATTTCCTGCAGATGAATATAGAAAGTTCAGTAAGTAAAAAGCACTGCAGAGAAAAAAAGAGTGCACGCACACACACACACACACACACACACACACACACATATGCAATTAAGATGATCTGTACATAAGGGATAATGTTACATCAGCATTTCTCTGTATAATGTAAAAAACAGTCCAGTGTATGTATATATAAACCCGTTTTTCTAGAAATGTGTTATAAACTTTGGGATAATAAGACAGCAGATCTCAATGTTTATTTATAATATTTCCAATCTCTGTTGCATCCTGACTCTTCCTAAAATAAATGCCCTGTTCTGACATAGTGTGCTATTCCTATCAAGATGTGAGTATGTTTTATGCTTACCTAATGGCAGAATATACTTAGTTCCCCATCCCTCAATAATTTTATTTTGGATTTTAGTTACCAAATCTATGCGGTAACCCCTTTCAATAAACAATTTTTGAAAAACAAATTCACACTCCCCTAAAAATTCTTTGCAATTAGATGTCATTCGAGCTGATCTAAATATCTTTCCCTTTATAATGCTCTTCTTTTGGTGGAGGGGATGATTAAATAAATTTGAATTAGAAAACATATTTTTACAATAAAATGTCAATATAATTTTTTTTGCTTTCTGTTTATTAACTTAATATCTAAATAATTAATCAATTTGTTTGATGTATTATATGTGAATTTAAAAGAGGCACCAAATTCTGTATATATTCTATTAATTCTAATAATTGTTCCATTATCATTATTTCAAAGAATACAGATGATGTTCAAAAAAATCTAATGTGTTCCAGCAGTATAGAATAAGGTGAGTTAAATCATAATTTTTCTCTCGGGTCCAAAGAAACATATTTGCATATATGGGGACACATGCTGCTTCAATTGCCACCCTTTGGGTTTGTTGGAAAAGCTCACCTTCAAAATACAGATCATTGTTGGAAAGGACAACATCCACAAACCCTATGCATAACTTTATATCCTGATTATTTAAATATTTGCAAGCTAAAAAAGCTTCAAATCAGTCTAAACCTATCTGATATGTTATTACTGAAAAGAGGTCTATAAAGTCTACAGTAGCAGAAGTCAAATCACTATGGAAATCAGTCATACATTTCCTCAAAAAATCCCTTGAATCTTTTATTAGATACGTGTTGTGTGATTAAAAATGTTTAAGCTTTTTGTCAATATATGGGGCTAAATAATGTGTCTTTGAGCCATTAGCTCCAAAATTGGGCTATGGGGAGGTCTTCTATGAATTTATGAACTTTGAGGATACCAAAAATAGCAGGGATTAACGGATGATCTGCTTTCAAAAAGTCACATTGCTTGCCTACAACTCCCTGCATATAATGGTCTCTTACCAAGAAATATATCTTACTGTAGGCTATATTAGCTTCACAGCTTGTGGCATTAATATATTTTGCAGTATCCTACAAGTTGTTCAATATCCGTCCTTAATAATCAATTATATCCATAATATCTAATCCCTCTCCCTTCTCTGGCTTCTTAATTCTTAGAGTTTTGTTGTTGGATAACTCATGACGAAAATTTCTTTGACATACATCTAGATTATTTTTTATATATATATATATATATATATATATATATATATATATATATATATATATATATATATTTTTTTTTTTTTTTTTTTTTAAGGTATACTATTCTCTTATATCCTTCTCTACCATCTTTCAAACAGTTGTAAAGCTGGATAAATAGGAGAAGTATAAGTACTCTTTTTCTCCAAGCCAGCAGTTAGACAATTTTCTTGTTTATCCTTAGGCAAAATTCTAAAGTTTAACACCCTAGCAAACAATTTTAAATCAATAAGAATTTCAGCTATACCCATATGCTTAGTTGGAACAAACTGAAATCCCTTCTTAAATAATTTAAAATGCTTGAGTTCAATAATTAAACTACTATAATTAAACCTGTTAAAATGATCCCATGAATGCAAAATACTGTCCTGGGAGACCACAATAGTTTTAGCAGTGCCCAACAAATTTTAATTTCTCTTCATCTTTCTTCCTCTTCCTTTTCTTTGACCTCTTTGGTTGTTTGCATAATAATAAGTCAGCCAGTTCCCTGGCATCTCTCTGGAGGTGAATTTCTTGGCACCCATGTCTCAGACATGTAGTAATGTAGTTATGTTTGGAGATCCAGTCTTTATCCTCTCTGCTCTGGTTACATTTCTTATTTTCCCTTGCAATTATGCAAGTCCCAGGTTGTTATAAAGGCCTTTGTTACTGAACATGTACTAAATTTTGAAACAGTACCATCCTTATATACCAGAATGTAAAAGTTGGGTTAAGTGCAAGTATTTTGTGATAATATTTCATATTTTCAATGTTGAAGAAATCAACAAAAAAGTTTGCAATACACTATTAGAGAAATGTGGAAAATACTAACAGGGCAGTCAAACCTAAGGCTCTTTAGATACAAACAACATATTTATAAGTTGTTTTAGCTGACGTTTGTTACCACTAAAGAAACAACTTAGTTTAAATTTTTGAACAAACATCTATTAAGAAGAAATTCTTGTAGTGATTTTAAATGCAATGTAAACTTAATAAAGGTGCAATTGCTTTCAACATGTTTTACTACCTTAAAAGTATTTTCACCTCTGAAGGGAATATAACATAAAATCCATAATTTATTGCTAGCTGACAAAAGTATAAACCTGTACTTAATGCAATCATTTTCACTACAAAAACCTACAGTTCATAAGTCCTTAAAAAAAAAAACAAGGTTATGGGCACACAATATATTTGGTGAACGTAGCCTCATAATTTGTGAAATTTTCAGTATACTGATTCAGGGTTTTTGGATTGTGAAATCATAGCATAAATGAGGTTGCTGGGATTTGTTATATCCAGACAAAACTATATCTTTTACATATAAGATTAGTTTTTGGTACAATGGTTAAAGTGTTTACCTTGCAGACACAAGGTACAGAGTTTGCTTCTCACCTTCAGTCACTGTCTGGTAATTAGCTACCTGCGTAATAGTTTTCAGACTTATTGCCTAGTATTTACCTATAAACCAGCCAATGTTAAAAACATATTTTGTTGCCACTTTTCAAAATTTTATTTCTGCTCCATATGTGTATGTTTTTGTCTAGTTTCATGAAGTGTCACAAAAGCTACACTATTATGAACTTTCAAACTGAAGCTAATGAAAACTGCAAAACTCATGGTTCTGCATTTAATTTCATGAGCATTGGTCATAAATCTCACATTTTTTTAAATGCCTATAAAATGTCAATATAGTAATTCTTCAGAATTCCAAATGAATATGTCAGCATTTTTCAGATTCACACCAAAACACATCTTTTACATCCCAAAAGTAAATTTCATTTTGTCTTGTCAAATCATATCCTGTGACACATGGGAAAAAGTAATTGCTTATGCTGATGGTATAGCACTAGCGCTTTACACTTTAGGGTGTAACTTTTAAAAACATGCACATGTCATGCTTGGAATGCTACTTTTTGTTGCTTGTCAGTTTATTGATGGTCAGAACTTCAAAACTGTAAGATTACCAGTGTTCTGCCATGGCAACTATACTTGATAAACAGTGAGAAGGTGAATATTGTATTGTCCTTACTTTCTCCCGCTACTCCAAGTTGGTGCAATCTCTGAGTTGGTAGATAGATATATTGACAGAAAGATCGATAGGAGTAACATGAATGACTGACTAGCTTTATTGAAAAGTGTAAATATTGTGCTAAATGGTCAAAAGTACTTTTCTTCTACTCCAAATTTATCAAAGTGTGTTTCCTAGAAAGTGTGAAGACTTTATATGTAGTGGTATGTTAAGTGATAGGCATGTTTAAAAAAGGGCATGGGAATGCTGCCCCTAGCTATATGTATGTGTTATCTTTTTTTTTTTTTTGCATTGACCCTTGCAATGAATTTGCTGGTAACCTTTGTCAGTAATGATTTTCTCTGCTGTTTAGGTATTTAAGCAATATACACACATATATGTATCGATTTTATGAGTATAGAGGGTAGTTGTAGATCAAAGGAATGTCTCTCAGTGAATTTTTTGGTCAATGAGGCATTCTTTCAGTGAAATATTTTCACTGAGATGGCTGTCAATCAAACATTCTATCAATCATTCATACCAAATACATGCCCCATAGTGAGGGATGCAGGTGGCTTGCCTCATGAAAAAAAATGTTCTTTGTAGCTTTGTAGTTTGTGACCTTATGAGTGTCACTGTTCTCTCTTGTGGCCTCCCAAAGTTTTAGATATTTTGGTTTAAAATAACTGTGTCAATTAAACAAAACACGATTATTCACAGCAGACCCCTTATGCCTTTGCATCTAATCTGGTAATAATGGCCTTATAACTTTGACATTTTTCAATATTTTTACGAAAAACTAACAACACATTTGTTTCTTCACACATTGCTATCATTACAGTTGCTATCATTTTCAGATGCAGACCACACTGTATATTGAGAAGATGTTGAAGTTATTATAAATAACCCCCTTCTGATCTCAAATAAACAGCTCTGATATTTTGTTACATGAAGAAGTACCAAGACGAAACGTAGACACTTATATTTACAACTCCTCATAATAATTTCAGATATAAGCATGCATGTATTTTTGGTAATGTTATTTCAGTAGTGAAACCATCTCTCCACTAATGGTATTTCTAAAAAGGACATCATGGATGTAATTTGCCTTCATACACAGATGGTAGTCAGCAGGCCATATGTGAGCACTGCCCTTGTAAAGAAATATCCTGTAATCATCACTACATACTTATATCATAAGGCCAGACAGAGGCGCTGCCTCCCTCAGAGCTAACCTGTCCCAAATGCTAGCTTATACAGGCTCACACTGAATGGATAATAAATCATTTTAACAACTGTTAATATAGCAGCTGAAGGTATTTACATTACCAGCTTTTGACATAGGTGTACCATTCTGTATGAAGGTGCTGTCCTCTGACTGCCATCATGACATCAGCCTGCTGCTGATAAGGTTAATTGTCCTGGTCTGAATCCCAGTGACTATACAACATCAATTCACAGGAGTGCAGGTTAGTTTTCCTGTGGTTCTCCTGCAGACAGCTATGACCAACACAATATTTTCTATCCTGAGAAGTAATTGCACCCTCCCAAAATTTACCCTATAACAAAATGTCTGACTTGCACTAAAGAACTATTGCCCTCATTTCCTCTTATTTTCTGCATATTGTCTATTTATTGTGTTGACCATACATCTTTATCCACTATGGCCATTCGCTCTGTCCAGTGCAAGTCATCATCTGTTATTAATAGATGTATGTAATACTGTCAAATTAATCCTAAATTATGTGCTAACATAGCGAAATATCTAAAACACTGATATGATTGGCAAGACAGCAGCAAATTAAACTAAAGTGAAGAAGGTCTGTAACACAGACACTAGTCATTCTGAAGAATATTTTAAACCGGACTAAAGTTGCCAGTTGAATCCAGTGAGTAAATCCAATAAACTGATTTATAAGAAAGAAAGACAGTGTGTTTGAATATTAAGTAGTAGAGAACCACAAAATAGAGTCAAATAGCAAACAAAGCACATTGTATTTTAAAACTGTAAGACAGTCAAAGTCAGCACACATAAAAATAAAACAACTGTAATTTAAAATAGTTTTAGTTTCCATTGTAAACATATATGGTAGGTATCAGCATCACTGTTGGCAAATTAAAAACAAATGTGCATTATCTACTGCTTTCCATCAAGGCATTAATTTGAAATATATACAGCTGTTTCCTACATAAGAGTTACATCAATAAATAGTTACAAACCTTTCACAATTAGTAAATACTAAACTAAGATATACTGTGGGATTCCTGTTACACCTATAAAGTGAGTGTAATCTATACCTTTGATATTTACATTGGCAAATACAATCTAACTGAATCATACAGCCCAAAACATTCATAAAATTAGGACACTACAACTGACAGCTTTTCATTACATTGATGCTGTACTCTGTAAAACATGCATTTATAATTCTAACAAAAAATAAATAAAAAGGTAATGTTCATAATCCTCACTTACTCACTGCAGATAAGTGCTTCAGGGAGTCCTGTGAAGTCAGATTCAGAGTTTACAAAAGTGGAGTGTACAACAAATACTCCACCAATGCTAATGTTGCCTTCTTGAGAGAATTCTTTTATAGTTTTGGTCATTAGTGTACACCCAGGTAGTTGGGATCCACAGACAATAGCAGAAAGCTGCAACATAAATTCTAACACATGGCAAAAATATTTGATTAAGCATATTAAGTTATGATCTACTTTATTAAGCATGTCAAGGAAGAATTATTTTTACAGGAGACGCATACGTAAAAGAAGTCTGTCCTAATAAACTCAGACTTCACCACCTGGAATCAGAGTGTGTTTTACATTAAATTACATCTGTACTGTCAGTCATGGCAGGGTAAAATATATGGAAATACCCTGCTGTTATTCATTCAAAGCAGATTCAAACAGTGGGCTCACAGTGTACACCCTAGTAATCTCAGCACATATACATATCTATTGTGCTACACACAGACACTGATTTAGGTTTATCTGCTCAGTAATCAGATCTGAATACCACATAAAGAATTGCAACAACAGTCTTTTATCTTAGAGTGAAGATGTTATGTCAGGTTGTTTTGCTGAAATCCAAGGCAAAGTTGCTTAGGGCTATGGAAGAATACAGTTAAAATTATTCTTCAACCCATCTTTCCATGACGGATTAAATTATGATATTTAGCATAAATATATGAACATATACTGAACACTTATACAATATAATCAGGGCTTTCGTAACATAATCATTAGTATGTTTTTATCAGAACTTAAGCTATCAAGTAACAAGCTGCTGTGGAAAAAAAATCTGTTCAACAGCCCATACTTACACTCACAGTATAGTAAATAAAGCTTTCAGTGTCGCTGGCTAGGAGTTCTACTATGTTTGAAATAAGAAAAAGTTATTCCAAAAAATAAAATTTTATTACATTCTAAATTTATATGCTTTCTATTTCTATATACAGGCATATTTTGTTTCTTATTAGCACTTCTGAGGAACATTACAAATGTTTGATTTTTTTCAGTGTATCTTTTTTTTATAAAAAAGTATGTATGTATGTGTGTGTGTGTTTGTGTGTGTGTATGTGTGCATGTATGTATAATATCACTTTATTAATACTCACTTGTAGTATTCAGATGTTAATATATACATCAGTATGACAGTATTTCAGGAACAGAGACACTGGGAAGCAGTGGCGGATATAGGCATGGGCACGCGCTGCCCCCTTTTTGTCCATTACAACCTTTGTTCTTCATTTTTTTTAAATCTGAAAATGTACCCTTTTCAAGTTATGTTTTTTTTTTTTTTTTTTTTTTTTTGAGCTGTCATGGCGACATTTTTTCACTTTGGGTTCCTTTTCCTCACAATGACCAATCAATGCTGTCAAAAATTGCGCCTAACTCCAATACATCGGAGAAGCAATTGGAGGTTGCAGAGTCAGGTGATTTTATAATCTCCTCAACTGCTCCTCCAAATATATCGCTATTGTAGTTGAGTTAGACATGTTTTGGTAAGATCTTCAGAGAATCGTTGTGAGAAACCAGTTGCAGAATAAATTCTATTTAAAGTGGACTGTGCAGAGTTATGAACTCCAGCACCAACCTGGGTGACAAGTCTGTGATACTGAGGTATATATTTTTCTTTTCTTTTTTTATGAGGTATATATTTTTTCTTTTTTTTTTTAATTTTTGGTTGTACCAAAGAGCCCCAATTAAATTACTCAATTTTATTTATTGTAAGTCCGAATATTTGTCATGTGGTATGTGCCATATTATGCCTTAAGAGTAGAAAAGAAATAAGGTTTAGGGCTAGATCATCTGATGTAACTTGTTCAGCTCAAGTTTCCGTTATTCACTCCTGGTGAGGAGTAGAATCGGAGAATCAAACATTTAAATTTTATTTGCTTGCTTAGTGGTTTTAAACTTTAGGTTCAGTAACTTACTTCTTGTTAAAGTGTCTTCACTTTGCGTGCCTTCAGTGCTTAATCTCTTCAGAATTTAAAAGCGGGAACTTTACGTTCACCCTTAAAATGCCCATCTTTAGCTCATTCCCTCAGCAGCCACTGAACCTTTAAAGATCTGAATGACTGGAGCTTCACCACTAAATTGTTTGTCATTAATTACTGACTGCAGTCCCTAATCATTTGCCATAAAACCACAGTTTTGATTAGGGCCAGAGCAGTAATATGAAGATCTGGACACTGTGCGAACTTCCTGACACTTGAGAACTAGGTCGTTATAAAGGCCCTGGGGGTGCCCCCTGTGTTGACAGAGTATAGGGGCATCAAAGCGTCTTCTCCTTTTTCGTTTATTTACCTGCATTCAGGAAGGGCATTTAGGGTGTCTGTATATGATAATCCGATTAAGTCTGTTTGTGTGGGACTCCCACCACTGCTGTATACGGAAGGCCTACTCATGCCTATTTACTGTAGCAGTTTTGCACGGCAGGTTTGCTATCTTCAAATTGTGTCATTAAGATGAGCAAAGTCATCTTCTATCAGCCTCAGCTAGGATGCTTTCATCAGGGTTAAAATGTGTTTACTGTATACTTGTAAAAAGCACTTTTTTTAAGGTAATATGACATTATATTATTTACTAGGGATAATTATTACATAAAATATAACCACTACATGAAGCCGTACATGCAGCACAGATCTTCTTTCTGCATGGAAGATGTTTCTAAGACTCAGAGCAGATATATTTATTTCTGGTAATGAAATAAGTCTAAGAGGTAAGGAGAGGAGAAGAGCCTATCATATGTGTGTGTGTATTCTGCTGCTGAAAACGAAAGAATAAAATCCATTCCTACAGTAGCAATGAATAGAATCACTGATACATTTTATAAAATAAGTGCTGCTTGCGTGTAAATTTAGCCAGATAAGGAGCCAACGCAGTAAAAAAACGAAAGGATGTTCGGTATTCTGGGAACTCAGTTATGGCATGCAAACTGCAGAGTTGTAGAACTGGAGAGCAGGAGGGTGGAGAAGTGAACTGAATTCACTGTCTATCTGCAGGTATCGGTTTCTCTCTCC
The DNA here is from genome assembly GCF_019279795.1 of Protopterus annectens. Taxonomy (NCBI): domain Eukaryota; kingdom Metazoa; phylum Chordata; order Ceratodontiformes; family Protopteridae; genus Protopterus; species Protopterus annectens. Next base: position 499,061,797 of record NC_056748.1, read on the forward strand.
TGTAAACATATGTACCCATATCTGTGTGTTTATATATATTAGTGCACACTACACACCTTATGTCTGTCAGACACTACAGACAAGATGATGTCTAACCCTGTAGTCACCAAGTTATCAGCAACACATGACATCAGAGCAAAAGAGAAAACACTGCTTTAAGTGGCATGGTCCTCTCACTGTATTTAACGAGAACACCACGTTTTCTTTAAAGTTTAGTACTCTGTAAATAAAAGTTTGCACCCACTCATAAACTCAAAGATTTTGAACTGGTTTTGTCTTAACACTGTTAAAATGCAGTATGGGTGCCTCTGCTAAGCTTCCTCTGTTACTGGTGTGTTTTATTTTAATGGTCTATCACTGAAATTCCTTCAGCTGTTTTGCAGCTGTACGACTACATGAAGCAAATTTGCTTCCTTTTAACAAGCTTGAATCGTCCATCCAAATTTATGATATGGAGAAGAAAAAAAGTAAAATACCACGGGTGATACTTGAAAGCAACACTCCAATGACCCTCATTTGAATATTAGAAAGTCTACAATCCTTGCGTTTCTTAGAAAGGTATCCACAGCAAATAATAGTGGATCAAAATAATTCATCAGAACCTTATAAAGTAACACATTTAACCATCCCTTGAGCTTTCTAAGCTGAAGTTATTAGTAAGCTGTTAATACGTGCTCCACATTTTAACAATTTGTTCTAAGTTAAGACAAGTAGTGTTCCACATGCTGGAGATGGAAGGTAGACATATATTTAAAAATATATTTTTTCGTCTCAGTGTCGCATTAATTGGGTAAACATGAGAAAGATATCACAAGTAGGTTCTGTTTTAAACAGGTAGAAATTCTTTATAGTATGATTTACTTGTGATACTAAAATGACATTTCCCAAAAAAGAACACATTAAATATTAATTTATTTAAATGGATATTTGAAAATCTAAATGCAGACACTCGTAATCATAAATTTTAGCCGCTCAAGGCTGCGCTCCTTTGAACTGAAATGTAAAAACTTTAGAATAAATCGGCATTTAAATGAAATAAAATTAATAAATACAATGATGTTTTCATATTAAAGATGGAAGACATCAAATGAGATTTTTAAATTTTTTTACGTTAATTATATACCTAGCCTGGTAAATACATTTTAGACTGTTTAAATAGATAATTCTGTTCAAGTGGACCGGCAAAGAACAACCCATTGGAGAAATAAGGCATTGTTTAATGAAGTTAATTAGCAAATAATTAAATTAAGGCACAATATAATTTAATGATATGTCTGAAATGTAGTTTGACATAACATCATCATAGATTCATGGGTAAGAAGTAGGCCATCGGTATGTAGACCATTATAAGTCTAGCCAGCAGAAAATAAATGCATCCCTCCAGCCACAGGGCAAGAAATGAAGGACCACGGGAGAACTTTTGGCTGCCCATCTAAACACAGAGCTTATAAACTTCCAACAGCCTCCAAACGTTAACAGCGAATAAAAACTCCATAGACCTGAGTCCACGCCCACTCACCTGAAAACCCAATGAGTGGGCAGGAAGGTGGTGGCATTCACAACCAAAAATTTGAATGGTGACTGAAGTAGTCTTTGATGTTTGCAGCATTAAACTAGGTTTGCCACCTTCCCAAATGCCCAAAGTGAGGCATTTTTTGTAGAAATATTAGATTTTTGTAGGACAAAACCTATCAATGACTATTACAAAGTACTTTTTTTCCAAAATAAAAGTTTATTTTTGTAGCATTTGATTTGCTTATGCTATTTAATTCAACATTTAGGTGTTTCAGATACAAAATAACTTTTTAATCAACTATTAAACTAAAGAATCACTTTTTCCCCTAAAAATCTCAGGACATTTTTTTTCCACAGGACACAACTGCTCAAAGAGGGATATGTGGTAACCCTACGTTAACCGGGATAATATTCTGCTCCACAGGGATGTCTTACAAGAACACTGATTCTTCCTCTGCACCAACTGCCACATACAATTTTCAAATTACTCTGGTTTATTTCTTAAATATTAGATTAATTTATTTATCAAAATTTTCTTCTTAATAAAACAAACCAATGTTTTAACAATGTTAATTCCTATATGAGATCATTTAGCTGACAGTTAATAAAACAGTTTGTGTGAGTTGTGCTACTGTTTTTGATGTACTTGATATTTTGTTTCAGCATGACCCATATATTTAGGCTTTTGTATACATTTTACCACAATAAAAGAACTTAAAATTGCTTAACCCATACTATACATCTGAAAGGTAGTCTCAGGTGAAAAAAACACTGAGTTACCAAGTTAGGAAGCAACCAGTACTGATAGCTATACTGCTGTAACAGAATCCGTGCTTCTTGATGTTTCAGTCAGTTTCAAACCGGTGATGGGTGAACTAGGGAAAACCATGAAGGGATATCCCCTGCCAAGTTACAGCAGGCATGCAACCACAGTAACAAAAATCTATGAAACTAAAATTAAAGCGTGTTAATTTGATTGTTTGGATGCTTGGTGTGCTAGTCTACTTTAACATGTTTGTCCAGTGCTCGTTTGGCGTGCTTGGTCAAATTGTTGTGATTGTATTCTAATGCATTATGTTTGGGATGTGTGCAATTATTATTAGTCGAGCTTGAGTAACCAAACTGTACATAAACACGCTGTTTAGAGACAGATCTTACTTTGCATTTATTTGTTTAACATTTGTGTGCATTTCAAGGTTTTTATGCAGCTTTGAAATGCTTAGAGTGTTATCGTTTCATTCTAAAATGAATGCAGTGGTTAAATTGTTTACGTGTGTGGGAGTTGTGTTTCCTGTAGGTAATTGTCACAGATTTGGGCTAAGTGTTTGCGGACCTGTCACTTTCAGTGCAATCTGTGGCAAAGATTTCCAGAGTCTGCCTGGTTAAGTTGAGTGAAATTTTAAGCTGATATTCTGCATGTTTCTAGTTGAGCTAAAACTACTGTTAGAAAGCAGAATAAGCCGATAACGACATAAAACTTATTATAGGTTGTTTACATTGGGGTGGGTCTTTAGGGGAAAAAAAAGCAGACTTGTATTTAGATTTCGTTATTACTGTATTACTAGCTGTAGTGAGACGTTACTGTCTGTGGTGTTTAAGTGTTTTGATCATATATATTTAGCATGAAATGTAGTTGATCAAAGGTAACAGCAAAATTCTGGTAAGCTTTTTCTGGAATTCGCAGACACTATTGGGAGAATGCAACTACAGCAGTTATGTTGACCATTTGGAAATGCTGATTTATAATAGATTTGGACAAAAAGGCTCGCATCTGTTTTTTAATGGTTTGCATCTTTTAAGTTGTGAACAGTGTGCTGGTTATGTCTGAAGAGCTTTGTAATTTCATTTTTATATTTTAAGTATTGTAGCAAGTGAAGCATATAGTTTCTTGCAACATTTTCATACAACACTGAAAGTACTGATAACCTAACTGGTTGATAGCAAACATGTATTAAATATGTGCTATGGTTCCTAAAAAACACACACACACTAAGCACATCATTTAAAAACTCTTAAGTCTTTAAAACCTGTACAAACAGATTATAAATCAACATGTAAGAACTTATTTACAATGTCATAGCTAGTTTGCTTAAATGACTAAAGGTGCTACTGCATGACTACAGTGATTTTTTTTTGCTCCCTAACCACTTGCTTCATGGGCAGCCTCCTCCTTCGCCTCAGTCCCAACTACGGCGTTGGTTTCTTTTATTTGATGGTAAAAAATTATTTGCAAACATATTAGCAGTGTCTTTAGTGTTAGAGTGGACAGCAGTCTTATGCATTACTTGAGGGTATTACTGATTATTATTTGTTAATCATCTGATGTAATTTATTAAAGAAGGATTTATGATCGACTGTCAGTGCTGATTTTCTTTATATTAATGTTCAGATTTTTGCATACCTTTTTCATAGGTTGGTACTAGGCTATCGGCCCTAGGGCCTATACAAGCCTAGCTATAACAATTCCCTGGATATTTCTTCCCACAATATTTATTTCCCTGGACCCCTGTCTAACAGGGCAACTGACGTGATCTGTCTCCCATCCAATCGTCAAGGTTCCTTTTGAAGAGGGCCAAGGAGGAGCTCTGCTTGACATGTATGGGCAGTCTATTCGAGAGTATGGGGGATCTATGGGTCAGGAACCTATCCTTCCAGCATGTTTTGTTCATTGTGATGACAAGGTTTAGATCCCTGGAGTGTGTGGCTCTGAGAGATTGGGATTTCTTTAAGTTAAGCATGTCCAACAGCTCAGGGTTTGACATGGCCTTGTATGTTAAGAAGAGATCGCCTCTGAGTAGATGATATGCCACAGAGTATACTATACTAGCTGGAGTTTTTTTAGACAGTCAGCATAGGGCATCTGCTTTAGGCCTGTGATTCTTTTAGTGTGGTATTTCTGCAGCCTTTCCAGCTGTTGCAGATGTCTTGTGAGGTACATACCAAACTGGGCATTGTACTCTTTAATGGGTCTAATGAGGGATGAGTACAGTGGGACAATGACCTCCTTTTTTCTGGATGAAAAGCCCTTAGTGATGAGGCAAAGTCTTTTACATGAGTAGATTTTGATTTATTATACAGTTAATTGGCTTGGTTAGCTTAATTAATTAGTTTATTAATGTTGTGCTGATTGCAGTATTTCTTATACTGGAGTAAAATTCAAGTGATAGCTGAGTGTACATGGGGGCTGACAATTTTGCATTTGAGTTTTGACAGCTCATCAGTTTTAATAGGTTTCTCTATTTAAAGTCATTGTTTTCACTGGTTTGTAGTGTATTAAGCATATCCATTTCGTAATACCCCACTCAGACACTGTCAACAATCTTAGAAGCATGTATAAATCCCTGTTGAACACACTGGATATCCCTTTACAACACACTGGATAACTAGCTGGCTCACTGATAGGATGCAGGAGACTATAACCACAGAGGCAGTCACCAGTGCAGCTCCCCAGGGCTCTGTGCTGGTCCACTTCTCCTTGGCATCCAATGTCAAGGGCCTCTGGCTAAATTCAGATGGCCATGAACTTGGAAAACATTGAATTAAAAACAATTCAAGTTTCATTGAACTTTGACTTGAGAAAAAAGACAACCAACATTGGCATTTTTGAACTCCTGGAGACCAGCATTACCTCCCCTTCCTTCACTCACTCCAGAATTTGTTGAAAGGAGAGAAAAGGTACAGTAGGACTATTGTTAAGGAAAATTAGTTGTGCTTAAACCCAGAGAGAGAACAGTAAACAATCCAAAAACATAATGGTCAGCTAAGGAAAGTTTTATGAGTTTAGTTTATTTGGTACATAAATTAAATGAAGCTTTTACTAATTTATCCAAAGATGTTTCTGTGGTATATATTTTATGTTTCATAACAACAAAGAAGATTTCACTGTGGTTATTTCCACCTTCATTGGGATTCTTTACAAGTTTATAACAGTCCATATGCCCACTATGCCATGGAAGGAGAATGTGAGTTGGTATGGTCAACAAATCTTTTCCAGGGATTCCAAGATGGTGGCCGCCTGGTGAACTGCATCTACACTGAGCTCCCTACCTCAGTTACTCATATCTTAGTTTTTTATACCTCTCGGAGCTTCGGGACGCTCTATGGAACAAAGGAATTGACTCCAGTATCATAAAGACGAACCATCCAGTACATACAGCTTTTAAAAGAAGCTAAAATCAACTCTATACTCTGTATCAGCTTTCTAAGTCTTGTACTTACTGTGATCTAGAAGGCCTCAATCTGCTGCAGCACTCTGAAGACCACATGGCCAGACAGCAAAAACCTTCAAATGATCCTATAACAATGGAGACACAGACAACAAAAGCTAAGTCTTCGATAATCTTCTCACCAGAAAAAGAGAATCTCTCAAAAAGGCAAAAAACCAACAAACAACAACTGGATCTTAACAAAAACACTACTAGCATCACTGAGGATACTGGCTTCCACATGGTTGAACTAAAACAGGCCTTACAACCCAAACATGCAGCCATCCAGAATTTTTCGGAACAACTCTCAACCATTGGAAAATCTGTCACTCAGATTGCTGAAAGAGTGGTCACTCTTGAACAAAAAACACAGTCAAATGAGTTTCAAATCCAAACTCTTACTGATGATCTTTCTGCTAATTCAACAGTTATAACAGAACTTCAAATGAAAATAACAGATCTAGAGGCAAGAAGTCGCAGAAACAATATCCTAATTAGAGGTATTCCTGAGAGCTACGATAACCAAAGCTTAATCACTACTGCAAAGCAAATCTTTGAGTCTTTACTACAAATTGATGGTGAGATACCCAAAATCACCATTGAAAGAGCTCACAGAGCACTCCGGAGAAGGCAAGACACCACAGACCCCCGTCAAGTGTATGTTAAACTACTCAATTTTCAAGTAACACAAAAAATATTAAATGCAGCAAAAAAACATAAATCCTTAATTTGGAACAAGCACAAAATTACTTTCTCGCAAGACTTACCAGCAACTATTAAGGAAAACAGACAAAAACTGGCTCCGTTCTGCGCAGATTTAATCAAAAGAAACATACGCTTCCAAATGCGATACCCTAACAACCTGATATTTTATAACAATGAAGTGAGATACTCAGTCAATACTCACATCGAAGCAAAAACAGCCTTTATTAAGGCTTTCAACAAAGATCCCACCTCCTGAATCCACAGTATCGCTAGCGACTCTTTTTCCCAGCTAGTTAACGGATCAGAACATTGCTCTTTATGGATCCGTTGAAAAACCCGATTAATCTACAAATATTAATCTGACTGAACAAATATTCATTTACGTACCTGTGAAAAACCTTTAATGGACTTCTTAAATGTCAGCGTTTAACACGTGGAGCTAGGCACAGTTCCTCCTATCAGACGTTTCCATGTGGGTCCCATTTAGCTGTAACACCTGGATACTCCTGCAACATCCACGCGACACTAGGAACAGCTCACAGGCTGCGTCGCCTAAGGAGATATACAACTCCTGGTCCAACATGACTGAATGTTCTCCTGTAATCCAAAAAACACGCCGACAACCTCTCAAATAACTGAGTCTTCAAGTACCAGCTCGAATCAGGTAAACAGTTAGCAAGGCGTAATGTCAGGCGCTGTGGGCAACTGTAGACCTCCGCTTTGTAATGCCTAAGCATCCGTGCGTTTTATGCAAACGATGTTTACTTCTAGAAGTCTAGCAAAGCCCTGTCAAGCCTCAACAGCCATGCTTCCTAAAGTTCACTCGCGTGGATAAATCAGACTCCCGATGCTGTCGCTAGCCGCCTGTTGCTTCTCACAGGGCGTACGGAGCTACTGATAAACTTTTAACCTTGCACCGCGCGTACTGCCTAGTACAAACCTCAAACTATTTTCCCTGATAAGCATGTACGTTATACATGCAAAGCATACGAAGATTGCAACTCTCTGGTTATTTAACAGTGCCGTATGTCTACTTAAAACACTGCTGGTCACGCAGTAGAATGTGTATAATACAACATCATGTACATGCTGTTACAAATGTGATGCATTGCTATGTGGGGGAACAGGATGCCAATGAATGTATTCTATAGTAAATTACTGTCAGTACAGTTTCTACATTACCCATGACATAACAGTTAACATGTTTATCAGGAAGTGGATTCCTAACTCAGTGCCAGCAATAATACCATTGTTTTTTGTAATTTAAATATGCGTGGGACTGTTGTATGCATTGTCTGTCTAATGTAGGGAATTGTTCCCCACATCAGTGATGCTTTCCCTGAGTGAGCAATACTTGTTTACTATGCACAAGCATCACTGTTCAATCCTCATTTCTATTGCCCTCCAGCAGTACTAGACATATCCTAAGTCTCTTCTTGACTTCTGCTATTGTCTTTTTCTTTAGTATGGTTGTGGGGCTAATAACAGCTCTGTTTGTAAGGTAACCACTAGAATATAACATGTTGCATACGGTATAGTCTATGGTTGCAAACGGACCCCAGATCGGGATCTATGATAAGGTGTTGAACCCAAGGAGTGTAAATTTAAGTTTTTTAAGTGTGAAAGGCTCTGTGGTTGAGACAAGCGACTCTATTTAATCTATCCAGCTAGATTCTCATGTCACGTACCCTGATAGCAAAATAGATGACCGTTTACTGAGCTAATTATTATACTTAGTTGAATTAAGGGATTCTCCTTCTTCTCTCTCTCCATGTATGTGGGGGATGATATAATGTTAACATAACAAGCTGGTGGTGTAAGAGTACTAGGCACAAACATATGTTCCAGACAAAGTTTTTTGTTTACATTACTTGAGTGTGTTAAACTCTATTACTGTCGAGCCAAAAGGTGTCTGTAGCAAGCTGTGAGTCATTAACTCACCTCTATCACCATCAAAACTTTTTGTTTAAATACATATAGTTCTTCAGGTACTCAGAATATTTGTTAAACGGTGAACCTCCGAGGGTGTACTTCCCTGTAAAAGGCATGTTGTCATATTTTTCCTATACACTACCCTACCCTATCACAGATCATGCCGCAAGATATCCAAACTGCATATTACATAATATACAGTCTTGGAAGCTCAGTGGGTGGCATTGTAAGTAATCTAGGTAGGTTATGTTTTGGAAAAGTTATATTTTGTACATATGTATAGTAAAGGTTAGGTTTGTGTTTGTGTGTTTATATACTTCTTCATATAAGGAGTATGGGTGGATAGGCACTGGGGTTAGTTTGAAGAAGCTGTGGGCTACCTCTTACCGCAATGATAACTTCTTAGTAAAAACAGTGTTAAAGACATATCAAGCTCTCTTCCCTCCGGTATACCCAAAAACAACTCTCCCTAAACAAACCCTACTATGTGTAGGTATAACAATAACCTCCCACTCATATCACTTTTCAGTAATACCAATTAAATTAAGGAATTCAGTAGCTGGCAAGTAGACTGCTGGAATGTTAAAGGCCTTCAGAATGCTGAGAAAAAAAATCTAATAGTACATCTTTTTTTTAAATCTCAGGCTACTATCTGTTTCTTACAGGAGACGCATCTACCCAAAGAATGCTGGGAAAAAACTTCTAACAAAAAATGGATTAGGACTATAATAGCGGGGGGTGATAGTTCAAACTCTAAGGGAGTAGCAATTTTAATCAAGAAACAATTCCAGGGCACTATCATAGAAGGCAAGTCTGATAAATATGGTAGGTGGTGTTATTTTACATCCATAGTGCCGAATTCCGTCAAACCCATTTTATTTCTGAACGTATATGGTCCATGCACTCAACAACACATCTTCTTCATGGAAATCTATAATATCCTTAGCGCATTCCCAAATCACCTTTTTATTATAGGAGGAGACTGGAATGCAGTCATAAATCCCAGTTTAGACCGTACCAGCAATTCCCCCTCATACAACTCTCAAGCTTCTACTGCTCTGGAAGAACTAATGTCTGACTTTAATCTCATGGATACTATTGTCTTTGGTACGGACTCATCAAAAAGCAGTATGTACACTTTCTACTCTCAATGCCACAAATCATGGTCACGTTTAGATTTTTTCTTAATCTCTAAATTCTTCTCTAAATTCAAGGTCACACTAAGGTGTGAACCTAGGCTATTATCTGACCATGCAAAAATTTCCCTTATGATTATCTTCGCATCCGATCCCTCCCCCCCTGCGAACTGGTCCTTTAACAATAACCTACTAAAACATAAAGAGGTTGTAGAGAGAATTAATAAGACATTGTCTGAACTATACGCAGGGTTTGGTAAATCCCAAATAGCGCTTGACATACAATGGGCGGCCTGCAAGGCTGAATTAAGAGGGTATCTGATTAGTAAAGCCACATTCTTTAATAAACTTAATAAAAGGAAAGAATCTGATCTTGCTTTAAGGCTAGCGTCCTTGGAAAGAGAATTCAAATCACACCCCGACCCCAAACTAGAAGAAGCTATCAATGCTGCACATAAAGAACTATGCGAGCTACACTTATATAACTATTCGATACAGGAACAAAAACAAATTGCAACCTACTCTGAATGGGCACAAATCCCATCTAGAACCCTGTCTAGAATACTCAAAAACAATAGCGGTGCTCCGACAATCTCCATCTTGCAACATAAAGGGGAAACTTACAAAACAGATTGCGAGATTATTAAACTTTTTCATGACATATATACGGACATATATAGCAACAACAAACACAACACCTCTAATCTGCAGATGGTTACATTTCTTAATTCCATCATCTTCCCATCTCTTAATCAGGATCAAATATCCACCTTATCAGCCCCATTTACTATCCGAGAGATTCAAACCACCATTAATAAACTCAAATTAGGCAAATCCCCTGGCCCGGATGGCTTCACTACTAATTTTTTCAAGACCTTTAACTCAAAAACTGCTCCTATCCTCCTAGAAGTTTTTAACTTTATTGTAAAACATGGAATTACAGACATACACTGGAATAACTCAAAAACAATCCTGCTACTTAAAAACAATAAAGAAAAAACAGACCCACATAATTACAGACCTATCTCGCTTATAAATGCTGATATCAAAATCTTCTCTGCCATCTTAGCCAACAGACTTAAACAGGTATTACCACACTTACTATCACCTGACCAAGCTGGGTTTATGTCCAATAGACATACATGGGACAATACACTAACACTAGACTCTCTTATCCAGTTTACCAAAAAAGAGAAAAACCCGCTATATGCCTTAACCCTAGACGCATCAAAAGCATTTGACAGGGTAAACTGGGACTTTCTCTTCTCCACGTTATCGCATTTTAATATACCCACAACCTTCCTAGATATGATCAGAACTCTTTATTCAAACTCATGCACATATCTATATATAAATAAAAAAAGATCTAATCCCATCCAGATTACTAATGGCACTAGACAAGGTTGTCCACTTTCTCCCTTCCTCTTCAATCTATTTATTGAACCCTTTTTCCTTTATCTTACTCAAAATACACATCACACTATTCCTAAAATTCTCAACACACAAGTAGCATTATCGGCCTTTGCTGACGACTTAAACCTCTACTTCCATTACCCTAACACGGACCTGCCAAAAATATTAAAAGCAATTACTTCCTTCTCTAAGGCCTCTGGATACCAAGTCAATGATAAAAAATCACATATTCTCCCAATAAATCCTGAGGCGCATAAACCCTTCTTCTTCCCCGAATCGTCCTTCCATATCTCATACAGTCTCAAGTACCTTGGCGTCAACTTTGAACACAATCAAGCCTCTATGCTTCAAAATAACTTGCTAAAATCATGGTCTACCATATGTCAAGACCTACAAAGATGGAAACTAGTGAACTTATCATTCCTTTCAAAAGTAGCTATTGTGAAAATGAATATCCTTCCCAGACTCCTCTATCAATTTAGTGCAACAAATATAAATATATCAAACAACTTCTTCTCACAGATTGAAAAAACAATAATCAAATTTCTCTGGTTCCCTAAGAATGTTAGGATCTCTTCTTCCAAGTTAAGTCTTCCCAAGGAGAAAGGTGGGGTGGGCCTTCCAAACTTTCATCTCTACTATCTGATTATTAGCTCTAATAAACTATGGTCCATTGCAAACATGAATAACAAAGACCAAACTTATTACCCAGCGTGGCTAAAGATATGGCACGGACATATTCTATCTAACAAAATTAATCCTAAGGCCACTCCCTTCTTATCACCTACTTCCTTGAATAGCCTAAAACTATCCTCTCTACTGAAACACCAAATAAAACTTTTCCAAAAACTGATTAAGGACATTAATCTTCAACTTATTTTACCCTTTTTTCAACCAATACACCTCAACCCAAATCTTAAAATCAACAACAAGATGATAGATCTTGCTGATTTCCCTCTCATCAAAGACCTTAAAATATGGGATATTCTTAAACATAAATCTCTGTCTCTTGCCGAACTACGATTAACCCTCAAGGTTAATAACAAGTATTCAGTTATCCTACGTCAACTCAGGGAACTTATTTCTTCACAAACCAATAATACAGTCCCTGATATACAGCTAATGGACAAACTAAACCTAATTATTAATACAATTGCTAGTAATAATAAAACAATTTCTTCGTCATACAAATTACTACATCCATTACTTCACAAAGGAAACTGTCTATTTTCCAAATACTGGGACAATCAAAACCCCCCTATTACAGAGGATCAAAAATTACTAGCCATAAAAACTAGCATTGAATTATCCCCCTTCAAGAAATTCTTATACACTCAACTGATGTTGAATAACAACGCCTACCTTACCCCTGCAAGAATTAACAAATTTAACTCTAATAGCTCTCCGTTATGTACATGCTGTTCAGGTGCGAGAGCTGACCTTTTACATATTATGTGGCACTGCAATAACTCCCATAAACTTTGGTGTTCTCTCAAAGTGCGTCTCAAAAAAATGGGTTACTATAGCTCCACTCTTTCATGGGAAACGGCTATTCTAAATATCCCCCCTCATGGCCTGCCTAAATTTCATATCCATATCCTAATAACGCTTTGTTTCCTCATAAAACTCTACATCACCCACAACTGGTTGGATCGCACCAAATTATGTTGGCGGGGATTTAAAAATATGGCCATCAAATATATCTCGGCCCAGAAATTCATCATAAATGGACTTAAGAAGAGAGCCTACTTCAGTAAACTTTGGAAAAGCCTGTTTGAAGTAATTCTATGTGACTAAGCTATGGCTAACCTACAAATATCCCTTTATCCCTGTTCTTTTTTCTCTCCCTACATACTGCACCCCTTGTGCCGAGGGTTTCTCCCTCCTAAGACAAGCCATAAGTAGGGCTGTTATTATCCAATTGTACAAATAGTGGCACTGTTGCTTTCACCCTTGTTCAGTATTGGTAGCTTTGTAAATATTGTTTAGTTTGGTTTTGGCTGTTAGTTTGTGTACTATGCATACTGCAAGATATTGTACTTTTTCTATGTTCATTTTAAACATGTCCTTTGTCTCCCCCTTTTTTTTTTTTTTTTTTGTACTAACGTTGTTGCAAACCATTATCTGTGTAATATTTGTGCATTTCCCATGCGTCTACCATCATAAGTATGCATGGTTTATTATAAAAAATAAAAACTATTTTTGAAAAAAAAAAAAAAAAAACAAATCTTTTCCAGGCATGCATTGAAAATAGGTGTGCTGTGTGCTGCACAGGAATTACTTTTTTCTGCTGCCACATTCACAGCAAAATCATGTGTAACTGAATGTAAAGTGATGTCTTTCCAGACGTGATGTCAGAGCTTCTTAAGGTGATCTTTTCACAACCACCAAACCAAGTGTCCCACTTTCTTGCTTCCACCCCGGTAGTCAACTAACCAGACTGCGCCCCCCCTTCTGCAAATTCCTGGATCCGCCACTGGGAAGAATATATAGAAAGAGAAAAAGAATCATATTTTTCGTGTGTTTGACTTACAGCATATCATATTATTGCAGTGGTGGTGCTGCGGTAGCGTTGTCGCCTCACAGTTAGATGTTGCCCGTTCGATTCTCAGTTAGAGCGTCTTCTGTGTGATGACATGCGTGAACGAGCGTTCCTTCATTGAAGGTTGTGCGTTAGGCCCGGCAAGCCAGCACATAAAACTCTACTGCCAATCATTAGCGGACCGGAGTTCCGCTGTGGCGACCCCTAACTGGGAAAAGCCGAAAGACACAAACATTAAACAACATATCATAATTATATCATTCTAATTATCATAAACCAAATTCCACCTTCAGTAATCATCAAAAAAAAAAAAAAAACTTGAACATAATAGTTACAAAGTTTGTCTTAGATCGTTAATACATGTTTCTCTAAATCCAGCCTCAGTTACAGCCAAAACGCCTTTACAACGTAGAAGTTCTGGCCCCAACTACACCCCCGATGACCCTTAGTATTCAAGGCACTGAAGAAACTGGCTGGGAAGGGATGACAGTGAGTGCACAATACTGGCTCACCCATCTCAGAGGGCAGGCAGTTGATGGAGCCCCACAACAAGAAATACACTTAGGGAATATCAGGCACTGCCACTCTTGCAACTTGGCACTCGGAGTATAAGCCCTCCGAGTACTGTGCCAGCATTCTAGAAGGAAATGGCAGGTGTGTAGAATAGCACACTTACACTTGGTCTCAAATAGAGGACAGCATAGCATACTTTCTTCCCATAAGTGTTATACACATAAAAAATGGCCTTACTCCTTTGGATGATTGTTAGGATCCCTGTCTCTAGCTACTCTCTCCTGTGACATAGGATGCTGGGAGTTGGCAGAAACAAATGAGTTTGTAAGTGACAGAAACATGATGGTTGTGAATGAAGTGAGGACATGAGCTAAGGAAATTATAAAACAAACAATTATGTTAATAAACTGTAGGTACTCTTCTCAGATATACTGTGCTTAACCCTTTGCCATTCATTCTTGGTACAATCTATTCATCCAACTCTTATCTAAATGACTTGTCTTAGTGAAAGTTGCAATGGTAGCAATTTTAAAAGGGTAGACCAGCCTTTGATCCCTAGGCATTTCACAACAAAGCTGAGAAAATTTTTCCCAGCATGCCTTGGGTCCGCCAACAAGACATTTCTCATTTGACTGTGTTGTGTACACCTTCCATGCCCAAACTTCCTTAAATAACTCATCTTATCTCACAGGAGCAGTGGTTCTACTTGGAGATCCTCCTGAATTGTCAGGCTTGTCACTCTGTCCTGAACAGGAGCTTAGCTGTTTTATGAAGGAACCTCATCACTGTGCCTTGTATTTATGGTATAATTCCTTCAGTCAGTACCCACATTCATGACAGTATGTGAGTGTGGGGACATAGACTGACCTGACACCAGATAACTTTACCCTGTAAGTCATTTCTCACTTCACTACCAAGTCCAGTATAAGGTCAGCAGTACCCTCACAACTATGATCACTGAAGTCCATTCTATAAGGGAGATTAACATGCTAATATTAAGTATTTGGTGATAGGTTTTCCTTTTGATTCCCAAAATCATCATCAACTCCCTTTTTCCCATTTCCTACATGAAGTCAGGTTGTGGTGTCAACTGTCACAATTTCTCTATTTAGTGCCACTCTCCTATCTTCTTCAGCACTCATGCCTGACTGTCGCAAGTCTTCAGTCACACAATCCATCTAGCTGGATGCCCTCAATTCTTCTTGCATTCTTCCTATCTGTCCCAAAGCTTCTTTGCCAGATTAACTTCTGCTTTTCTGCACATGTAGCCAAATCACCATAATCTGTAGTGTACTGTAATTCTGTGAAAAATGTGATATTGGGAAATTAAAGAAAAAAACTGAGTACTTTTAAAATGTCACATATTCTATCCACGTGCTCCAGAATGAAATTCAATATCATTCTTGAAGAATCACAATACTAACAGAATTTGTATGCAACAACCAAACTAAACCAAGCTAAATGAAGCACAGGTGTACAAAACCACACAGCTGCATTACTACAAAAAGCAAAGATAAGGAACCTTTAACCAAACTTCAAATATGTTTGCAGCCGTACAAACACTCAACAATTATCTCACTACAAATGGGCAATTTATGGAACCAGTGAACAGACTCCAAACCATATATCTCAACGTCATTGCGCAAAATTCCAAGACAAAACCAAAAATAATGAGGGACAAAGGCCCAAAATCAGTGTCATTTTTGAAATATTACTCTAATTCACTTAGGATGTTAATAGAATAATAGGCTTTGCTCAGAATGCATTTTCTATACAATAAGTATGAAACTCTAATATCTGACATTATTGACTGGCTGTAATCCTCAGGGATTTACTAGAAAATCAAATATTATATGAGGAATGGTAAAAATATAAGACAGAACCAGGGACATTTGGCAAAATCAAGGAAACTTGACAGCTAAGCTGCAAACTCTTTTGCAAGTACACAAATCTTGTATCGCTGATATTCGAAAAGATAAATCAAGGGTAACCTAAAAGTAAGCAGTTCTTGTAGAACTGAGTGTGTGTGCTGTATCTTTAAGAACCATATCAAGGCCTGAACCTGCATATATAAATAGCAAGCACATGCTATACCCAGTGCCATTTTGAAAGCGCAGTCAGAGAGTGAGCATGTATGAATGATCGTAGCTAGTCTGTATATGTTACATAAGTTAAAGTTAATAAGCTTCAGTCATGATGTGTTTATACATAATAATGCTGCTTGAAAAGAACCCATAAAGACTTGTCTATTACATCCTGACTAGACGAGTGACATGGTGTCAGAACAGAGATTCCAGAAACTGATATACAGCGCTACAAGGTGCAGAGATAACAGTGAAGGTAAACTAAGAGAAGCAAGCTCAAGAAAGGGCCAGAAATGAACCAAAGGTAATGAAAACTTGCACAGTTTGTTTTATAAAAAAGATAAAACAGAGCATTACAAGGGCATAAACTGCATTATTAGACAAGCGAGAGGCACTAAAGGTTTATTAATTAAATTAAATGTTTAAGATTAAGATATTTAGTAAAACGATTATCTGGAAAAACAAAAGGAGTATTGGTATTCCATTGAAGGCAGTATCTGCCAAGGCACTAGAATTTATTAAATCCATTTGGTGTTCACTAGACTCTCGTATTTGTCTTTTTCCATTACTTGGACTTTGGTGTTGTTTCAAACAAAATGAGTATGTTTAAAGCAAAACAAATATGTTTAAAGCAAAACAGGCATGTTTAGAGTAAAATGAGCACAAAAAAGTACATTTGGTATGAAAAGAGATTAAATGAGCAAAACAAATATAACAAGGGTAAAAAGAGCACATTAAGCATAAATAAAGCAAGGTGACTGCATGTTTTTAGGCAAAGTGCTGTGTTTTAGCAAAACTATGACTTCATATTAGATCAAGGGCATAACTAGTTATTCGAAGTATTTCAAAGTGAGTAAAAGTGCTTACAATGTGTGCTGATTACTATGCATGTATTCCGAAGAGTTTGTGTGGAAAGTGCAACTATTTCATGAAGTACAGTCTAAGTACAGTCATTTTGAAAAGTTTCTTGTGCTGGGTGTGTTTAGTCGCAAAGAGTCGCCATTACAGAGTGTTTCTTGCACTGTAAAAAAATATCTAGCAAGGTACTGCCATTTTGGGGAAGTTTCAGTGTACTATGTACTGTTTATTCCCAAAGTGCAGTTACTTTGAAATGTTTCTTACTCTGAGCTTCTTCTGCCCAGTCCATTCACACAGTGCAGTTATTTGAAATATATCTTGCACTGATAAGAGGTGAGTTCTTGCAGTACAGTAATTTCAAGAGTATTACAGTGCCCGAGAGACTTATTTTGCAAAGTTCAGTTATTAAGAGGCTTGTTGTGCTACTGGTAAATGCATATGTGTGTGTGTTCGTGGCAAAACCCTTCACTGGCATGTGTTAATAAGGTAGACAAATTTCAGAAGCCCTCACAACTTGCATTTGATCAGACTATTGCAGAGAATTATTAGAGAATATTTGAGCAAGAATATGATTTTTTTATACAAGCAGCTTATTCTGACAAAGATGCATGCACCAGGCATTCATTTTGTTAAACCTAGCTGGGTCAGGGGCCATTGAAAGAGAGCATTCATTTGTGTATGCACCAGCAGTATTTAAGGGAGAAGGTGAAACTCATCATATTGTTGTACAGGCAGAATCTAGCGAAGACCCCGAGTGTTTGAAGTGAAAATTCAGAGAAATGTGCAACCCCCAGACAAATATTACATTAGAGAGGCATTTGTTTTACACAAGATATCAGAACCAGGGGAAACTTTTCCAGCTTATATTACTGACCTGAGAAACAAAGCTAAAATGTGTTGGTTTGGTGACTTAAAATATGAGTTAATAAAGGACAGGCTTGTGCGTGTGGTATTAATAGTGCTGCTGTGAGAAATATTTTGCTTTGTGACAGTGATTTAATGTTGAGTAAAGCCACTGAGATTTTTCAAATCCATGAAGTTACAGAAAGGCACACAAGTATGCTTGCAAGTGACAAGACCATGGTTTCAGCATGCTACAGAAAAAAATTAAGATAGCATGCAATATGTGGCAAACAGAAGCAGGCCTAAGCACGTGGCAGCCACAGCCTCTGCTGGTTCAGGGAAACCACATAGTTTTACAACAAGTTCTAAGAAAGGAGCAGTGCAGTACAAGCAGGAATCAGCAAAACCCAAATCCAGCTTTATTGTTAACTGTCACAATTGTGGTGCCAATCATGAGTCTGAAAGGAAGAGATGCTTAGCATTTGGTCAACAATGTCACAAGTGTAAAAATGGAACCATTTTCAAAAATTTTGAAAATCAAGTAAACCCCACACAGTTATAAAGAAGGGTCACTCAAAAAAGCAAATTGATCAAGTAGACTGCAACTCCACTTTCTATGTAGATGGTGTATCAGTAGTTGGTGAAAAGGATGAGGCAGTGAATTTGTTGGCGAGGACTGAAGTGTTTTGTACTGTCCAGATCAATGGTAAATCGACTGAGCTCAAAGTAGACACTGGTTCAAACTGCAATGTCATATCAGCAGACACATTTACTAAGGTGAGAACTAATGAACAACTCAATGTGTCTAATAGTGTGAAACTTGTTGCTTATAGAGGTGAAGAAATTCAAACCGAAGGCTCAGTAGTGCTTTAATGTTATTTGGCTAGGAACTGTTACAGCTTGTTATTCTATGTAGTTTGAAGACCTGTGCAGTCATTATTGGCTCTCAGAGACAGTTTGAGAATGAATCTGCGTTCTTTTACCAAAGAAGTTCATCATATAAGCGCATATCTGAGTTCCAATTTTTCTTAAGCCATTTTCTCAAAAGTATGCTGATGTTTTCGATGATCAGATGGGCAAATTTCCAGTTGTGTATTCTATGAAGTTAGACCCAGAGGTCAGTCCAATAATCAGACCAACAAGAAAAGTTCTAATACCTATGCAGGATAAAGTCAAAGCTCAAATGGATAAAATGGTGCAGCAAGGTGTAATTTGTCCAGTTACAGAACCAACTGAATGGGTGTCGTCCATGATAGCAGCTCACAAAAAAGGCTCAGATAAAATCAGAATATGTATTGGCCCAAGAGATTTGAACAAAGCATTGAAGAGACAGTGTACAGTCAAAGAGATCACAGCTCTGATACCGAATGCCACAGTTTTTGCTGTCTTGTATGCAAAAAGTTCATTTTGGCAAGTGATGCTTGATCACAAATACTCATTAATAACCACTTTTGGTACCCCATTTGGTATATATAGATTTCTGAGAATGCCATTTGGAATAAATTCTGCAAGTGAAGCCTTCCAGCATGCAATGAAACAAATGTTTTCAGGTTATCCTTGTGCCATAATAGTAGATGATTTATTGGTTGGAGGCAATGATGATGCAGAACATGACAGAAAACTTAAAAGAGTTCTAGACAGAGCATGTGAAGTAAACTTAAAGCTCAATCCTCTGAAGTGTAAATTCAGACTACCAGAAGTTACATATGTAGGTCATTTATTTACCAACACTGGCTTAAGATCAGACCTGTCCAAGCAAGCAGTTATTCTTGAGATGTCAGCACCAGATAATATTCAAGCTCTACAGCATTTCCTTGGCATGGTCAACTATTTAGTCAAGTTCATACCTGACTTCAATGAGTTGACAGCACCTTTAAGAGAGCTGATGCAGAAAAATGTTACATGGTCTTTGTTGGAACAGCACCAGAAGGCCTTTGAAGGCCTTAAACAGAAAATTGCCACCCCACCTAAATTAAGATACTATGATGTCAATAAACCAGTCACTCTTTCCTGTGATGCTTTAAAATTTGGTCTTGGCACAGTTATTCTTCAGGAATACAGACCAGTAACCTATGCATCTAGAGCAATTATCCGAACTGAAATGCAGTATGCTCAAATTGAGAAAGAACTGTTGGCAATGGTATTTGCATGTTCAAAGTTTCATGATTATATCTATGATCGAGCTATTCAGATTGAAACTTATCACCAACCTCTAGTTACTATTCTAAAGAAGCCTATGCATTCAGCTCAAGAGAGATTACAAAGAATGATGCTCAAATTAGAAAAGTACAACTTCAAAATGGTCTATACAAAAGGCAAACTTCTTTATCTGGCTGATACCTTATCCAGATCGTCCAGAAATATAATGGAACAGCTTGACACAGAGAATTTTGACTTTGACATAATGGCAGTGCATAATTTTTCTACCACGAGACCTGATGAGCTGAGAGATCATAAAAAGACTGATCCAATTTTGCAAAAGCTCAACCAGTACATTAATGCTGGATGGCCATCAAAGCAATCTAGTGTACCACCCGAAGTGCAAACCTATTTTCCTTACAGAGATGAGATGTTGATGGAAGATGGCATTGTTTTCAAAGGTTCTAAAATTGTTGTTCCTGCTTCCTTACAACATAAATATATCCATATTTTGCACTGTGGTCACCCAGTTTCCGAATCTACCAAATGAAGGGTGAGAGAACTAGTATTTTGGCCTTCACTAGCGGAAGACATTGATAAAGTACTTTCTTCTTGTTCGGTATGCAATAGTACTAAACCGTATTTGCAAAGAGAACCACTTCAGCTAAGTCAAGTTCCTGAACTATCTTGGTCAGCAGTAGCCACTGACATATTCAAGTGGAACTATCAGCATTACTTAGTATTGGCAAACTCGTATTCAAACTGGTTTGAGATTGATTTACTACCTAATCTAACATTCACTACTGTTATTACAAAGTTAAAATGTCATTTCTTGGGCCATGGTAGTCCACACAAAGTTATTTATGACAATGGTACTCAATTTACTAGTCAATTCTTTCAGAAATTTGCAAGAGAATGGGACTTTGTACATATTACTAGCAGTCCTGAATATCCACAATCAAATGGACTACCTGAACGTGCAGTACAGAGTGCAAAGCAATTACTTGAAAGGTCAAAGCATGATAATACTGATGTCTTTTTGAATTTACTCAATCTCAGAAAGATACCCCATGATGATATACTTGGCTCACCTGCTCAGAGACTTCTATCCAGGCAAACCAAAACAACATTGCCTATTAGTTCCAGTTTATTGAGTCCTAACACTAAAAACAACAGAACCATCAGAGCCCAATTATTCATGAAGCATTCTTTCCAGAAGTCCAGTTATGATAAATTGAGCAGATTTGTTTGTCCACTGAAAGAAGGAGAGACAGTGAGGATACAAACGGCAAAAGGTTTCAACCGGATTGGTCAAGTAACAGGTATATGTACCTAGCCGAGCTCCTACTTTGTAGAATCTGAGGGTGTGGAGTACAGGAGAAATTGCAGACATCATCTTCCTGTACCAGAATTGTTATCACAGCATTGTTCCTGTGATACAGACTCTAGATCTCGGAGCAATCCAGACAATGTTCCCTTTTCAGAACGTGTCTTACCTTCTACTTCCATTCCTGAGGATGTTCCCAATATTCCTAAGGTTGAACATTCAGCAGAGACAGTTCCAGTTGCTAAGTATAATTCCCAGTTTTATGTCACACAATTTGGGCATACTTCCAGACCTAGTATGAAATACATAGTGACCTGCACATAACTGTATATATGTACCTAGGTCTGTATAATTGCATGACAAAGAACTATTTGTATTGTTTGCATGTCAACTGATGTTCTCAGCATTCCATTGTCTATTTCTCAAAGAGGGGGGATGTAGAACAGTGTGTGCACTGTGTCTTTAAGAAGCATATCAAGGACTGAACGTGTATATATAAATAGCAGCCACGTGCTATACTCAGTGCCATTTTAAAAGTGCAGCCAGAGAGTGAGCATGTATGAATGAATGTAGCTAGTTTGTATATAAGTTACCTAAGTTAATAAGCTTCAGTTGTGATGTTTGTACATAATAAAGCTGTTTGAATAGAACCCACAAAGACTCATCTATTACATCCTGACTAGGCGAGCAACAGTTCTGTACAATGTAAGCAAGATAATGCGGTGAGCAAATAATTTCACAGAAAATACTGACACCTCTGAATGGGTCACTTCAAGGGAAATTTCACCTTACACTTGCGTTGCAGTGTCCATGAAACTAATTACAAAATCAGCAGAGGTGCAAGGTGGCAGTCTCCTACATTTGGCAGGAAGAGCTTTGAACCCTCCCAAAAAAAAATAATTGACTGCTCTCTATTATTATAAATCCTGTCAACAATTTAAACATTAAGATTCTTTTGAGATGTGATAAGTTACTTTTATTACTTCCATTTGATAAGTAATCTTACTAAATTTCACTATATGGCACATTTTCAGAAAAAAGAGCACATCTTCTGTGTGAATGACTTAAAGGTTCATAGGAAGTTACTAGGCTAGCGGCCCTAGAGTCTTTATAAGCCTAGCCACGTTAATCCTGAGTTGTCTCAATTGTCTTTGGTTAGATGAACGTAATTCACAGAGCACGTCTATGTGAAACACAGACTACTCCTGTTCATGAGGATCACGGGTGCCATCTCCAGGGGGAAATTTGTGGTCTCCCATCCATTTTTCCAGGTTGGGCTTGAATAGGGTCAGTGAGGAGCTCTGCTTCATGTGGATTGGAAGTTTATTCCAGAGCAGTGGCAATCTCTGGGATACACATCTGTCTCTCCAGCATGTTCTGTTAATGTCACATGCTAGGTTAAGATCCTTAAAGTGAGTGACTCTTTTGCCATTTGACTTGTGGATGTGTAGCATATTTACCAGAGCAGAGTCAAAGACTGCCCTGTAGGCCAGGCACAAGTCGCCTCTCAGCAGCCTATACGATACAGAGTACAATGAAAGGGCTTTCAATCTATCCAGGTAAGTCATAGTTTGGAGGCCCTGAAGTTTCTTGGTAAGAAACTTCTGAGGCTTTTCAAGCTACTGCAGGTGTCTGGTGAGGCGCATGCAGAAGGGAGCATCGTATTAATGGTCTGATGATGGTCAAGTTCAGTGTAGTTATAACATCCTGAGTCCTGCATGCAATGTCCTTACTTATGAGTTGTGCAACTTAGAAGGCTTTCCTTACCACTGTGGCAACTAGATGGTTGAAGTTCACATTGCCATCTACCTGTGTTCCCAGATTTCACACCACTGGATTTGAACTTAGAAGGGTATTGTCAATATTATAATTAGCAGAGAATTCCACTTTCTCAAATGGAACAATAATGGACTTTTTTGCATTTAGTTTTAAACAGTGGCTTTGGCACCAGTCATTTGTCTGTGTTAGCCTCTCCTGTAATATGTTAACATCACTGGGGGACTCTGTGATTGCACCCAGTTTGCAAGTATCAGCAAACTTGGTAAATCAAAGGCTGTCTACATTACCTTGGCCTTCTGTGAAATAGATTCCAAACAGTAAAGGGCCCGGCACAGATCCTTGTGGTACATCACTGGTTATGGGTCTACTGGTAGAGATGACGTCACCAACTTTGCCAGTATGTGTTTTGTTGGTGAGCAAATTGGCTACCCATTTAGGGATGTAGGGGTTAATCCCCAGCTGGGAGAGTTTCTCAATGCTACCTGAGTAGGAGATTGTGTCAATAGCCTTTGCTAGATCAAGACAGGCAGATGCACTGTCTTACCTTCATCCAGGGCTTAGGTGACTTTCTTGAGGAGGTCTGCTAGGTTTAATCAGCATGATCTACCCTTAACAAAGCCAAACTGGATTGGATCTAGACTTTGAAGGTCACCTATGTCCTTGTTGATAAGGTCCATGATGATTCTTTCCATGGCCTTGCAGATGAGGTTGGTTAGACTTATGGGTCTGTAGTTCCCTGGGTTGGTTGATGCCCCGCCTTTTGTGCAAGGGGATTGCTGATGCTGTTCTCCAGTCTGGTTTGGAATAAAGTCAGTTCTCAGGCTATGGCAAAAGAGAACACCAAGTGGGTCCACTAGGTCCTGTTTTAGATTTCTTAATAAGCAACCTGGGATGTGATGTGGTCCCACTGAGGCCATGTTTTTGGCCTTGGAGAGCACAGATATGACATGATCTCTAGAGATACTAGGCAGAAGACTAGTGTCAGGTATGCTTTGAGGTTTGGCTGGTGGGGACAAGGAGGGGTGAATTTTCCACCAAATCTGTCAACTAGCAGGTTGGCAATTTCCTCCGGTATAGTATGAGTGGTACCATCTATGACAAGTTCATCACATAGCTGGGCATTCCCTTTTAGATTTTGGACATAGTGAAAGATTGCCTTAGGATTACCCTTAGCTAGGGATGCTATTTCAAGCTGTGAAGGGAATTCTTCCTCTGATGAGTCATTTCACTTTTGTTCTTAGACATCAGTTTCTTCCTTTTGTTATACAATCTGTTTATACTTGAGGTCCACCGGGGTGGCTTGTTTTTTCAGGAGGACCTGGTTTTAATCTGGTCAGGCACAGCCGAGTCTGTATAGTTTACCTAAAATGTCTTGATATTCTAAGAATTTCACAGTATTTGTGTAACTCTGAGGAATTTAATGTGTGGATTTAAGCAAAATAGGGCATTTTAAGGGGTACTAGGCCAGTATTCACAGTCATGGCTTTGCAAATGACTTAACGTTATCTGTGAATAGTGGTGCTACCCGGGTATGCAAATTAGGTTAGCAAAATTCATTTGCAGTGGATAAGGAATAGCAAAATCTTTTTTTGAAAACAGACCACCGCTCACAAAAGAGTAAATTGTGTAAAGTTCAGCATTATGAAATTCTGAATTACTTCACCAAAGCCTGGGGGTTAGTGTTGCTTTTTTTTTTCAAATATCGATGGTGAGCATAGCTCAGTGCAGTCATGCTTAAAATGTTTAAGAAAAGCTGTGAACTGCACAGTGCTTAAAATGTTTTTTTAAAGAAAAGGGATTTAAAATGTTTTATATAAGGGTATCCTTTTATGGACACCTTGAGGGTTTCATTAAAGAATACAAACAGGGCAACAGAAAAGATTGAAAGAGGGGAGACAAACAAATAGGGAAACACACAAAGAAAACATCAAGAGGATTTGTAGTGGAAGATGTCAGGGAGGATGGGCACTATGTTTTTGTTGAGGGATAGAGCCACCCCCTATTTTTTCAAATATTTTTTATATGATAGGGTAGTAAGTAGGGAAATTTTTAAAACCATGTAGGAGAAAAGATAAGGGAAAAAGGACTGAGGAATTGTCATCAGGAGACCCAGCCCACAGAGCCTCAAACACATCCACTGCCAGATGGTTGCAGTGGAGGTACCCAATGTTGAGAGGCTGGGAGCCTGTGTTGGTGCAGTAGTTGGCACCAACTGGGAGAATGTGTCTTTCACACACTGAAGAGAGGCTTCAACTGCCTAAATTCTCCTGTCCACTATCCCCACCAGTACACCCTCCACCAAGCAACAAAGCCCCCTTTTGATGAGGCTTGCCAGACTGCTACTTGATGAGGTACCTGCAGGACTGCTGCCTCCACCCAAACCCTGTGAGGAAATCCCTGGATGGGCAAAGGGTGATCATTCCCTAACCTGGGAGGTACATTTCTAGCCTGGTACTGAGGAATTTGAACCTGTAAAAAATAAATAAATAAATGGGAGAGAAACAAAACAGTAAAGAAATGCATAATCAAAATAAGAACAACACATGAAAAAAGAGGGTGGAAAGAGACAAAAGATAAAATGCACAATAAATCCAAACATCATGTTTACAAGCCATTTCATACATTACTGAAATATTGCAGTAAAATCTTTATTGAAGTAAAACTTGTGTACAGGAAGTGTTTATGCATATAATGGGAGTATTTATTTGGGAAGTGCTTTTGTACTTGCGGACAATTGTGTGAGTAGTGCTTATGCATACTTCACATTAATTCATATGACAAGTGTTCGTGACATCTTGAAGAGGAGTCTCTCAAGTTATGTACATACAATACATTCAATACAGTACTAAAAATACCCTTTGCAATTATTAGAAGTATTTTATTAAAAACAGTAACATTAGCTTGAATTGTATTGGTTTCAGTTGTATTTTTTTTCATCTTCAAAGGTTTAAAATTATTTTCCCTATGACCAATACAGAAAACAGTTGTAAAAAGAGTACAGCAGTTATTCACAGATATTTTTTCTTTTTTTTTACAGTAGTGGGATGATTTCAAATCCTTTGTTATGCTTCCTATACATATTACAAACTAGCAAGACAGAATTCTCTTGGACTTCAGTTATACCTACCAGAAGATTCAACTAGCCTTTCTATTCTTTGTTGTTCTTGCTGGCAATTGTATTCTCTTTCTTCCTCAGTTGTAATTAAAAGAGAGAAGACAAGTCTTGTCTGTTTTTGCACTTTTTATATGCATAATATATGTGTGACAGTGTATTCCTGTCTATGCAATAACTTTAATTAATTTTCTCTTGCATATGCACAGCTGCATGAATCTGTACAATACTGTGCCGATATTTTGTGTCGTGCAAGAGAAAAATTTCTGTGGAATGTTGCTTTAAAAAACTGTGCTGTGTATGTAACTGTTCAACTTATTCACAAACAAAGAAATTTAACAATTCATGGAAATTTGCATTTCCTTTGCTGAACAAATGTGTGTGATTTGATATGTAATGTAGGAGTGAAACAACATTTCTTAGTAAAGTTTGTGCTGGTCATTAACTTGGCACAGCAATCCCCACCCCCTCCCCAATCTCCACCCTACCTAGGGTGTGGTATCTTGGACTTCAGCCATGCTGTACATACAGGTAGAAATACCTTTTAAACAAACTATTGCATTAAGCAACTGTATTAGTTATACTTCTATGGCCCATGCAAAACTGGTTTCATATAATGTAACTATTAAGTAATATTATGCAATAGTAATACATTTTAATGTGCAATTTCAATTTTATTCTCATTATTTACAAATCCATTAATAAATACTTCTTGTAACCCAGTACACGATTTATACAGCTACATATACAAATTATTATTTTAATAAGCACGTTGAATTAATTTATATTATTAACATCTGTTAACACATTATTTATATCCATCTTTTTTAAAAAGATGCATGTATGGTTACAAACATACTCAAGATTTTGTCTACATTTCATAATAGCATCACAAGTAATATTTTCAGGTACACATATCTTTCTGAGAAAATACCTCTAGTTATGCCAACTTGCTAAACATTTTTATTTTCAGTATGACCCATTGTAAAAGTGAACATTAAGAAACATTTTTTTTTATCTTACAATACAACTCTGGCCTTCTCACCGCTAGCTGGTCTACCCACTTGGCCAGCTGGTTAGCCCTATGCTTCTGCAAGTCCTCAAACCATAAATCTCAACTTATAAGCCAGTATTCATAGTCAGCGACACAGATGCACTGAGGATATCCATGAGTTGAGACTATTTCCAGTGTTTGGTACTCCATTTGGGTTAGGCACTGTTACCAGAGTGTTTCCAAATGAGGTATTAAGAAATTATGGTGATCACATTTATCTGTAACTTGTTTCACATAGGCATAGTTTTGATACAGTTTTTTGAATGGTCTAGCATTGGCAATTCACATGAGTTCATAGCTTTTTTACAATCAACATGGGGAAATTCAGATTCTGTATCCTCTTAGCAATAACTGTTCCTTGGAGCAATACTTAGCCTGGTTCATGATAAGGTAATCATAATTGAAAATAAAATAAAAGAGTAAGACTCCATGTTTTAGTTTATAGCCAAACAAGCATGTCTATCTGGAAGGTTGTTTCTTAGTATAGTGAGCTACATATTGTCCCCTACCCTTTGCCAGCTTCTCCAATAACTAGACTACTAATCAGACCTGAGTCACAGAGGTCACAGTCAGACCTTTATCACTCTGTTCCACTGGCCAGATTTAGCCCATATCAGAAAATGGGACTCATCTCCCTAAAGAGTTGTCTGGTCATATGGGCAACTGTAGTATGGACACAGATCAAACATGAACAGACTCATATCATGCAGTTATCACATATTGACTCATGGGGCCCTCTAAAAGGTAATATTGGCTCATTGTTCTCCATCATTTTGAAAGATAAAAACAGAAGGATGGTACGGTGTATCTGGCTAAACATTAGTGTTTCCACTCATATGGCTGGTATTGTGACCAAGCACACGATGTGCCAAAAATAAATTGCACTAGACATGTCCCTGATGACACAATGGCATAATCACCAATTATGTGGCTGTACCTTCATTTATGTATTAGGTATCTTTATGTAGACAAACTAGTTGCTTTTTATGAATACTCCAGTATTGCTTTACAGGATCCACAATGATCAATTCATACATTTTAGACTTGACATGATATACATAAGCAACACATGTATACAACACAAGGCTTGATACACCATAATTCATGTTTGTTGCTGCGCTGCAGACAACAATCCCACATAAATGATGTTTATTGTACTGTTTCATGCAGAATCGTGATCTGGACACAGAAGATGACACATTGCTTAGCTAGGCACACATCATTAAAACTTATTATTAACCGTACTCTGTAGTACAATGTACATTGTATTCTGTTTAGTTATATAGCTATTAGAGGTTTGGAATACTTCACTATAATACTGAAACTGCTTTTACATGTCCAATATGCATCGGGAGTTAACTTATCTAAAAAACAAAAAGCTATGTTCTCATGCAAAAACTTGTCAACATATTGTCTTGTTACGGGGCTATAGGGGAGGCAGACAAGAAGAAGGAAACAGAGTACTACTAGACTGAACTGGTGATAGACAAGCATGGAATTGGTGGACATGGATGCCTGACAGCAGAATGCCAAGGGAAAGTAACAGACATAATGATAAAGAGGAAAGCGAATTACACATATACATCACAGTATTGCAATGTGGGTCTCCTATTATGACAACATGCACTGATACTGGAGGTGTCCATCCATGACAGTCAGCATGGGATGGATGGGGGTTCCCCATGACTGCAGACAAGTATATGTCATCCTGCATATCCTTATGTGACGATGTTTACACTTCATGAAGTTTGACATGCCCCAAGTACAGACAAAGATGCAGGCCAAATGAAAAGAAAATGAATTGACACCAGCTGCCAACATCAACATCACACAGGGCAGGACACAGAAAGTGCTGACAGTCTCCAATAAGGTGGGTAGACATTTTAATGACATATACTTCTGTACTTTAGTTATACCTTAGGCAACAGTTTGTTCTGCAAATAGGTGTCTTACAGGCAGTTGTGGCACATTCACAAAATATGTTACAGTCTTCTGCAGACATTCGGGTCCTACCTTGGCCAAAACCA
Organism: Protopterus annectens; assembly: GCF_019279795.1. Classification (NCBI taxonomy): domain Eukaryota; kingdom Metazoa; phylum Chordata; order Ceratodontiformes; family Protopteridae; genus Protopterus; species Protopterus annectens. Next base: position 499,090,981 of record NC_056748.1, read on the forward strand.
TGGTATGCAAACAGGTGTCTGATAAGCAGTTTCAGCATCTTCACAAGATAAGCAGGAGCCATCTGCAAGCATCCTGGGGTATCATAGAGTATCACATGTAGTCTGACCCCTTTTCATTATACTAGGAGGTTCTGACAGCCTCTGAAATATGTGAAAAACAACTGAAGTGCATGATAGTAACTACACTGGGTGGTCTTGATAATATTTCTGGTAGTATATAACAGTTCATATAGCCATCTAATGTATGCCAGGCATCAACATGTGCAATGGCACATGATTTTTGCCTGCATCAGACAGAGCTTGTGCAGTCTGCTGGTTGTAGTACACACAATGACTTGAATATGACAAGTGAGCACCTCATGGAAGATAAGATGTCAGTAGGAAAGATGATAACTGTCTCTGCCTACTTCTACCTGTTTTCTGCATCATGCAGGACACATAGATGATGTTGTTGTCATACAGGGCATTGCCAACAGTTATGTTATTGCACAGCATGCTGACATCCTGCAAGTCAGTACAGAGACATACTTGCCAACTGTCTCCATCCTTGATAGTAATAAGCAGAACTAGAGCCACATGCTGGGTAACATGCATGCATAGCATACACTGTTTGGCCACCATGTAATGCAGATACAGTAGCCATGGCTTGGCAGATACAGAAGTAGACAGTGATGATCTCACGTCTGTGCCATGAGCTATCTGGTCTCCAGGATATTTTAACTGACTTTTGTCAGCAGTCATTTTTATCAGTGCCTAGTATTTAGGCTTGCTGTGTTGCACACACTACAGAATGTTATTACATCCCTCTCCCTGGTGTCTATCTCAGTATCTGTCATATTGTGGCACACTATAAACTTGACCATGGAATATCAGAAGTGACCACCATCACCTTAATCACACTTTTGAGATGATGAGGCTGGTTTGGGCTCAGTCCTGTTCATAGAATCTATGGCAGGACTGGCAAGTATCTGGGAGGCATGGTGGAACCTCTCCATGACCACTTCTGTGCTTCTGTGGCTGATGTTACATCCACATTTGGTGTTGCTGTATAGAGTGATGGTCAAGGTGGTCAATCAGAACAATGTATTTATAGGACATGATATTCAGATATCTTAAGACATGCATTATGGCTAGCCAGTGTTGGAAACCTCCCCTTGCCACTGATCCTTGGCAATCTGCCTGTATCTGCTGGCAGCCACATATCCATCACATTGCTAATTTTTATATATCTGCGTATAAATGCTTTATATCTACAGATAGATGTTAAATAAACTGTTCCTCCATATTTCTGGCACTTTCATAACACTATTATTATCTAACTTACCATACTGCTGTTACAGGATCTCCTTCAACTTGCTCAGGTGACCCTGGTTGTGCAGCTGCTACAGTGAGGTCATGCAGAGTCACTTTGTACAGATTAAAACATGCAATGAATATCTTATAACTTTATCAGAGCTCTATAGTACCTCACCTTCTGATACATACAGCAGCAGACGCTTATCTTCTTTTCTCCAAAAACATGTTCCATAATGTCTGTTGCAGGATTGGCAAGTCCATGGGAGCCATGGCTGAACATCTCAATGACCCATTGTTTGCTAAAGCTCTGGTGGCATACTGTGAAACCAAAGGCTGTGTAAATTGTTGCTTCTATCAGTTAAACTCTCTGTATTCTAAGTTATCTACATCCTTACTCTTACTATGGTTTAGCACTAGTATTAAACGCCAGTGTTCAAGAGGAGGAGCCATGCTGCATTTGCATAAGTACCTATATAATATGTTTGTGATGTGGAAGCTGGTATATAAGCCTGGGTGTGCCGATTGTGCCTATTATAGCATCCTTTGGGATATTTTGCAAACACATTACTCTGACATTGTGGTCAAGAATTACTTCTATACCCACTGAGTAGTATCCATGCTAGCTTATATAAGCATAGGGCATCCTTTGCAAGTGGAGACAATATGCCAAGACTGGTGTAGTGTTCGACACCAGTTATCCTTGGTATCCTTGCAGTGGTGAGGAATACTCTTATTAGGGATGTTATCACATGTGTGGAAGGCATTTTGATGTGGTCTGATGTATAGTCTATCACTAGGCTTATGTTTTCTGTTAGCTGATGCTTAAAATAGTGAAGTGTGCAAGTATTACCCCCAGCCTGACTTTGGAAGTTGCCCCTCACCTGAAGGGGCACTGCAGTTTAGACTCTGATGTGAAATGACATGATCACCTCACAGGAGTCATGCATCTCCATAGCCCTTTATTTCTTCTAAATCTAATTTAGAATATATGTTTATAAAGCACCTGTCAAACATTTCCTACCATATCACTGTGAAGTACAACAGGCTTATCCTGAAATTACACCACTGCCTATATTACTGCTTTGGTAGTAGCATTGCCCAAAAACAGGCTATGGTAGCCATTATGTTTTGTATTATGGCTGGATTTATATGCATATCACCATTAATGGCTCATGTCAAACATTCATGTGTAGTGGGGCATAGCGCTTCCTAACAACATTTGTGGGCTTTGTGGAGCTGCAATATTAGGGCATGGTGGGAGGATAATCATGCACACATGCATGGCGGGTGGCACAATGCCAGGGCACTCCTATGGGCTAGGCTTGTAAAGGCTTCAGGGCCATTAGCCTAGTACACACCTATGAACCTATGCCCTAAATGTAGAAGTCTGTGCCCCCTTATTTTAAAAGGATAGAGACAGACTATCAGCGACATTTGGCTCTCAAGTAAAAAAGGGGGCTGAACATAGACTCTGGTTGAATTTATTGTAACAAGGAAAGACAGTGGATCACCTCATGGAAGCCTGATGATTTACCTCAATAAGGTCAGTGGATCACTAAGAGAGAGTCTTGTGGTGGCCTCACTGTCTGTACTGGATTACTGCAGAATCTTCAACTTGATCCTAACCAGTGGAGTTTTGAGTACTGCAATGAAAGTTTGTAAGAAACACATAAAGCTTGAACTGTATTTACTTGTGTCTTTTGGAAAGTGGAAGCTCTGTAATTCAAGCTGCATCTACTTTTATGAAGCAGTGTCTCTGGTGTGTTGATATACCACACTGACTGCTGACAACACACAGTAGTTCTGTTGATAATTACCTGACTTTTGTTGCATGCTGTACCTTGCAAGTGCACTCTTTTGAGTTAGTTTTCCCACCTGTAGAGAGAACTGCTACTCTCAATGTGTTACTATATCCACTTGAAGGCAGGCAGCATTCAGTGTCTTTTCTTAGGAAGTGAAACTTATTTAGCAAAATCTGATTTCTGATATGGATAATTGCAATGAGAAGATGTAGAGATGATTCTGACTTTCTGCAAGTCTAACAAAAGTGAACTCTACAAATTGTATTGACATGGAGGTGAAGCAATCCTTCCAAAGAAGCATTGCTGAATAAAGCCAAGATTGGCTGCTAGTTCAATGCATACCTCTTAACTGTCCAGATTTTTGCAGAATGCCAAGATATTTGGCCTGTTCCTCATAAAATGTGTGGTTTTCTGGCAAATCACTGGTATAATCTGAGGAATGAAGTCACTAAACAATGACATACATTTGAGTTTCAGACTTCAAATCCTTCAGAAAATGTATGTTAAAACAAACCCTGTTACTCTAGCAACTTCCTAAGTTTATAAGAGCAATATTTAAGGTATATCCCTGTTTTGAGGCCTTTGTCCCCCATTTTGTCAGGCTTTGTCTAGATTTCTTGCACTAACAGGTTGAGAAGCATGGTTTAATGGTGTATTCTAAAGACATGTGTGCATTATGGTTACAAGCTGTGGAGTTTGCTTTATTTAAACTGTGTTCTCTCAACTCAAGATTAGAATCCAGAAGACTTGCTCTCGGGGTAAATAACCAGGTTTAAAAAAATGCATAAAAACAGTGGTTGAAATTCAAGTATAACTGAATGTATAAAAAGGAAATTTTGAAAGTTTGCTTACCAAAGAGGTACATAATAATTATTGAAAGGTTACATACCAAAGACATACATAGTAAGCTGCTGAAATAAATTTATTGGGAAACTGTCTGTGCAGCATGATTCATATCATCTAGAGTCTAGAATATTGATAAAGGAAATTACTGAAGCTGGTAGTAAATATTGCAAAGCTGTGTTAAATTCTAAATGCCAAACTGGTTGAACTGATCTGAATTGTCTGTAATGAGAAATGAAAGACAACAGTGGAAATAAGCAACTCAATATGCATGTTACTGTCATTGAAGTTGAATGGATGTTATGTCTACTGAGATACAGTAACATAGATTCATAAACTACACTGGTACTTGCAGACTAATTCTGGTCACAAATAGTGCTGTTATACAGGAGAACGAAAATGCCTTGCAGCAGAATATTTCAGCTAGGCAAGAGCAAATGGATGATTTCCATTTCAGTGTAGCAACTATGTAAAGTGTTACCTTATTTGAGAGTGATAACTCTTGCTTGAAATGTTTTAAGAGAGTTGGAATAGATAATGTTGAAGAACCGAGCTTGGGTTTCAAATAAGAGTTTTAGTGAGTAAATAATTCATAGAAAAGGCAATGGAACTCATTACAGAAAATATACTTACTTAAAGGGCTAACAGAAAACTTAGAAAAGAAAAAAATAAATGATGCACTCCCTCAATGTTGTATAACTCTGAAAGACAAAGTCAGGGCATGAACTGAGATGTAGAAATGCTAAGGCAGCTGGAAACACTGCCATTAAGCAAACAGAATAAACAGCAGCCTTGGACTAGATGTGTTTTAAAAATGAAAATAAAATGACAAGAACTTTACAAATCTGTTGGCTGACTGACTGGCAAAAGAAAGTGCAAAATAAAACAAAGAAATTATTGACTTGACAAAAGACTGTCTGAGCTTTCTGTACCAGGTGGAACAGTAAAATGTAGCAGTAAAGCTCAAAGTGTTAAGTGACATCAAAAGCTAAAAGAAAAATGAGTAGAATGACCTGGCGTTACAACTTAAAAAAAAAAAGTCATTTTCAGACCAAATAATAGCAGGGCAAATTATGACAAGAGCTATAAAGTGTTAAGAATATCCTGTTTGGTATAAAGTAAAATATCAAAATGTGCAACTGAGAATGAGCTAGTTAAGCTGCAACTACAAGAGGATAAGAACATCATCAAAAATTGTGTACACAAACTCAGGCTCACAATATTGAGGTGGCCCTGCTTATACAACAGCAGAAATCGTAAAGTATAATTGCCAGTAAACAGCTGGTGCTCATCAATGATGAGCTCAAAAATGTTATACGCAAATAAATACACAGATGAAATAGCAGAGAGTTGCATGCACTTAAGCAGCACATCCAGGAGCTAGAAGAAAAATGCATAAAGAATGAGCACCTTATTAATATGTTGCAGCAGGAAAAGAAAAAAGGTCCATTGTAAAATGGATGAACAGCAAGCATGCTATATTTAAACTATCTACCAAAGGATGAAAATAGCATGCAAAGCAAACCTTTGGAGTACATAAACAGTAAATTAAAACCTTTGCTTCTCATGCTAAGCTAACACAAGAAAGACATACTGCTGCAACAAACTTGCTAAGGAAAATAATTTCCTCGGACAGAATGAAAACATTCACATTAAACTTCTCAAGCTAAGAGAGATGACCAGCAAAGCAAACAAAACAGATGCTCAGAGTCTGAAAGAAATACAAGCAATTAAACACACTTGTACTAAATACCAGACTGACATGTTTGGTGACACCACTAAACAAATGGTTGCAGAACCCAAAGCTGCAGAAGTAAACTTCAGTCCAACTTGAGTATACAGATACCATTGTCTCAATTTCACTTTTTGTTGAGAACAACCCAGTCATGGAATCTAAACCAGCAGATTTTCTCCCTCATATTTGATGTAAATGAGAACTGAGTAATAGAGACAAATCTATTGTCAGCATAAACATTAAAAGATGTCAAAAAAACAGAAACTGGCAAGATAATAGAAGATAAAAAAATAAGTGTCATTTCCATATCATCATGAGTTTCAGGAAAAATGTGTTCAATTCTTTCAGAATCTAATGACAATGCAGGCGATGATGTGAATGAGTCTGATGTTGGACAAGAAAATGTACAGTAAAAGGATGCTAAGGTAAAACCTGTTTAAGAGAATTCCTGTGCTGCAAATAGCCAAAATCAGTCACATTATACATATCATATTTTAGAATACATTAGCAAAAGAAATAAATTTGAAACCACTGTTCTATACTTATTACCAAAAGCACTGGCCAACCTGTGATCCACAGAAAGATGTCCATGAAGAAAAGGATTTGTATTGCACAAGGAAATTGAGATGCTATGCCTATTTCATGGTTGGGCAGATTGCCTAATAATACCAAATTGGAAAAAAAAATAACCTTATTTCATTGAATTTGCAGATCAACCATGGATAGATCTGGCTGGTCAAAAGTATTCATTCCCACTGGTCTGAGCTGGAGGGTAATGTAGTGCAGTCCCCCTAACATCCACTATGGAGGTTGTGGTGCTGCAGTGCAGAGGTATGCTGAGAAGAAGATCATAACACATACCATGCCTTCATCTTATAAAAAAGGGGTTATGAACAGAGTATAAGAGAAATTTGCCTTTTGGATATGATGAGAGGGACCTGGTCCTAGAGTAGAGACTCCATTTGAGATTACTGGGGATTACCGGATGGAAGCCTGAGGATTTATCTGAACACTGACAGTGGATTACTAAGAGAAAATTGTGTGGTGTTTTGGGACTCTGTACTGGATTATTGGAAAGACATTAGATATACTTCAGCTTGTTCCTGCCCAGCAGAGTTCTTACTCTTGAGCTGTAGTCTCCTTTGAGACCAGAACAAAACCCGAACAAATTAAAAGTGCACTTACTTGTGTGTTCTGTTAAATGGACACACACTGTAAATAGAAACCACCAAATTTTATCGAACAATGTTTCCAGCGCATTCACAAAACACAACAGTAATTGTGATATTAATGTGGTGCTCAGTTTGTTATAGGAAAGTAGTAGTAAAGTGCTCCATCTAATGCTAAGTTACCCGATGTCACTTCCCCAATCAACTTTCTTGAATTATCATTTTTTGGAGGTAGCAAATATCCAATTAGGGAAATTTTTTAAAAAATCAGTTGTGTGTACAATGGCTGCTCAGACCTGGTAATTGTAATAAAACCGTATTAGGCTTCAGTTAGTTATCCAGCAATTTTTTCATTTTTATTCTAAAAGTTGTGTAAACATGATGAGAAAACAGCCAGGTTAAAGTGTTGCTGCTCATATTGTTTTTCCTCTTATTTTCTAAGCTTTCTGTTTCTGATATGTTTACTGTTATTCAAGGTATAGCCATATAGCTGTTGTCAGCTTCTGATTTGGGATATGCTGTTCACTGTACATAATTCTACAGAGCACTCCACAACCTAACTGTACTGTAAGTTTTAAAGACATTCTCTTTTGTGCAAGTAACATTTTATGTTCTGAATAACTGCTCGGCCTTGACTACTAGAGTAACTTTCTTTTTTCTATTAAAAAATAAGCTATGTTCTTTCTCAAAAGGGGTCATAATGTATGATGTCTTTACATTCGGTGCTGCAGTATTCTTAACAGATGGGATTCCCTGCCTTGGAAGCCCGAACATCCGGCCAGTCTACCAAAGACTACTTGTTGCTTTTAAAAGGTACGTTGAACGTCACCCAAATGTTCCTTGTGTAGCATAGGGCATAAATGTGACCTTCAGGCCTACCATAATCAGAATTTCTTTGTCACCAGTCTGAATGTATCTTTTTACCATCCATCTGTGTACCTGCATCTGTTTTTTCTGCAAGTTGAACGCTTTTTCATTCTCCAATGACTACCTACACCTGTTTGCTGACTTCTATTGAAGTTGCAGGTAAGTTCCCCATTGGGGATTTTGTTTTTTCTTACTTTTTTTGTGCTCCTTGGGGTTAATGTCATCTAGGAAGGGTAAATGCCAGTGTGGGAGACAGATTCCCCATAAAGACCACTACAATAAGTGTCTTTTTTGTCTAGGAGCTTCTCATGATCATATGCCTTGTTCTATTTGTCAGACATTTGTTCTGAAAACCCTTCACAGTAGACATGATTCCCTTTCCTTGTATCTTGAGAACCAGCATCTTAAGCTTCACGCTAAAGATACAATGGAAGGAATCTACTGCCCTGCAGGTCAGCTGTTAGGTAAGAAGAAGGTGAAAAAGGTACGACCAGAATCTTCTGCTGTCCAGCCTCTGCCAGGTGTTTCTTTCAAGGTCATTACAAACCCAGAGGCTTACCCAGCTGTGCTGTCGGATTTCTCTGCAGTGACCATGATGGAGGCTGGTGATGGTCCAGCTGGCAGTACATCCGAGGAGGCTTTGCAGGTGTCCATCTCAACTGTTTAAGGGGAACCATGGCTGATTTTTTTCCAAGGGGCCTAGGAGAGTTCCTCAGTTTTTAGTTGGGGAAGAAGTTCCTACTGTGGTTCTTGACTGCTGTCCTGGGTCTGAGCCTTCTCATTTTTTGTTGGGGATGTTCCATTAAAAAGAAACAAAAAATTAAACATGTTTCTTCTGCTCCTAGGGGTCTACAAAGTGAGTGTCAGGCCTTCATTCAGGGGTTATTTACTGCTTTAATTTCCTTAAAGCCTCCTAAAGGAGTTTTGGTTCCTGCTCCTCCCTGGTCCTCTACTCCCCTTAAAAAGCCTAGAGAAGAGGATTCTTGTGCTAATGAGATTCGGATAATGAATCCCTGACATATTCTACTCATATTCCTTCTCCTTTAGACTATGGGTCAGAGGAGAAGGAATCTATTAGTCCAGATGTTCCTTTTAAAGAAATTTCCTTTCAGGACACACTTTCTAGGATGATGGATTTTTTTTTTAAGAGGATTGTGCTCAGGTCTCTGATATCCATAAGAGGTACTATGAGTTGGTGCAGTTAGAATCCCATAAACCTGTGGCTATTCCTCCTGTTTTGGCTGCTTTGATGGATGCTTTTTCCAGTGCCTCTCATGTACCTGATTGTCTGCCCCCTGCTCCTAAGAAACCTGACAGGTTTTATAGGGTGCCTGAAGATTGTTCTTTCCTATATAAATGTCCTGCTGCTGACTCCTCTGTCATGTCCGTAGTCTCTGATAAGCTATCTCAATTGCTTCCTTCGCCCAAGTTATTGCCTTCTGATAAGGACGGTAGAGCTATGGAAAGGCTAGGTAAGAAGGTTTACACTTCTGCTACCCTAGCTTTTAGGGCTATTAATTATCAGACCCATATGTCTAGGTATGTGTTGGTCTTCTTTTTCAGGCCTGTAAACTTATTTCTGATTTTCCAGACTTCTGTTTTTTCCTTGCTAGGGACTTCCTCTCAAGTCATTCATCATTTTATTAAATGTAGTTATGATGCAACAGATTCATCTTCTAGGGCTGCTGTTTTTGGTTCAGTGTTGACTAGGTATTCTTGGCTTAGGATTCAACCTCTACCTGATGATATTAAAGTTAAGTTGATAGATGCTCCTCTGGATTCTAAACTTTTGTTTGGGGAAGCTGCTGCTGGTTTGTTTAAGTCCCTTCAGGATAAGGGTAAGGCCTTATAGGAGCTTAAACATGTGGCTGTTTCTACTGTGCCTAAATTTCAGGGAAACTACCCCATTAAGAGTGGCAAATGGACTCCTCTTGCTAAAGCTACTTAGTTTTCAGAATCTCTGAGGCTTTTCTTTCCAGACAAATCAGGTGCTGTATGATTCTCCATCTCCTCCCAGCCACATTCCACTTTCTCTTCACCTTTCTCTTTCTCTTCCTGTTTGCCTTCAGATCACTCAGGATTCTAGGGTTCTGTCAATTATTCATCAGGGGTACTTCATGGTGTGGAAATCCCATCATCCTTTTATTAGCATTCCACACCCTCTTCAGGAACAACTTCTCTTTTTCCCAGAGGTTATTCAAAATCTCTTGACTCAGGGTACTATTCAAGAGGTGCCTGTTGCCCAAAGGGGGAAAGGGTTCTACTCCAGACTGTATCTAGTACCCAAAAGAGAGGGCACCTGGAGACTTATTCGAGACCTCTCTCATCTAAACACTTTTCTAAAAGTGCCTTCCTTTTGGATGTTATCCCTTCAGATTCTGTTTCCTCTCTTGCTCCCTCAGGCCTATATGGTATCTCCAGATCTCAAGGGTGCTTAGCTCCATATTCTGATCCATCCTCTTTTAAGGAAGTTTATGCATTTTTCTGTTGCTTCCTGGCATTTTCAATTTTCTGCTTTGCCCTTTGGCCTTTCTACTGTCCCACAAGTGTTTTTGTAATTGCTTTTTGCAGGCTTTGAGGGATCCAAATATTTCCTTACTTAGAACACTTGTTGATTCAGGTATCCTCTCCAGAGACCCTTTTACAAAATCTTCATTTTGCCATTTCCCTTCTTCAGAGTCTGGGGTTCACTATAAATGTCAAAACATCTTCTCAAACACCTTCTTATGATCATGTTTTTCTAGGTTGCAGGATTCAGACAGTACCAATGCTTGCATCCCTGACCCGTCCAAAGGCCTTAACTCTCATTTCTTTCTTTCAAACTCTTCTTCCTCTGACTTCCATTACTGCCAAAGAGTTTCTGAGAGCTCTGGGTTTCATGACTTCCACCATTCCGATGATCCCTCTGGCCAAACTTCACACGAGAAAGTTTCAGTGGTTTCTGAAGTCAGTGTGGCTTCAACATGCATATTCTCCAGACTTTGTAGTGCCTTTTCTTTCTTGTTTCAGACAGTAACTTCGCTAGTGAATTCAGCAGTTGTCTCTGAATCCAGGGATCCCTTTTCTTCCCCCTTTTCCCTCTCAGGAATTGTTCACAGATGCTTCAGGCATGGGATGGAGGGTGACATTTGGCTCCCTGAAAGTACAGGTGGTGTGATCACCTTGTCAGCAGAAGGAGCACATCAATGTCAAAGAGATGTGAGCCCTTCTGCTGGCTCTTCAGGCCTTTCATCCTCTTTTCTGTCCAGGGCCTCTCAAGGTGTTCACAGACACTACCACAGAGATGTGGTATATCAACAAACATGGAGGAACAAAATCTTATCTTCTTTGCTGGTTGGCACTTCTGGTATGGGATCCTGCTGTCAAGTATCAAGTGACTCTTCAAGCTGTTTATATCCTTTCTGGTCATAACATTGTGGCAGACACTCTGAGTAGGTCCTTAACTCAATCCCATGATTGGATGTTTCGCTTCACGGGGATGTGTTTCTGAACATTATCCACCAGTGAGGTATTCCTCAAGTGGATCTTACTAACTCTGTTTTGTGCCAGAGTCCTAGGTCCTCTGATGTCAAAAGTGGATGCCCTCTCATTTTCTTGGAAGGAGCTGTTTCATTATGCATTCCCTCCACTTCCTCTCATTCTGAAAGTCCTGTTCAAAATTCAACAGGATGTTCCCAAAATCTTGGTGACTCCCTTTTGGCCACAATAGCACTGGTTTCTTCTACTTCTGCATCTAACCACGGGCAGTCATTACAAGTTACCTCACAGGGTGGATCTAATCACACATGACAAGGGATCTCTCATCCATTCCCACCTGTCCATGCTTCAGCTGATACTGTGGGTGATAGGATTTTGATTCCTTACAAACACCTTTGTTCTGAGGACATCCTGCAAGTCCTGCAGGAGGGCAGGAAACCTACTACTAGGAAATCCTACTTATCCAAATTGAAAAGGTTTTCTATTTGGTGTCTTTCTCATAACCTGGAGCCACTTACTGTGGATGTTCCTTTTGTTCTCTCTTATTTGTGTGAGTTGCTAAATGCTGGTTTGGTCTGTTCTTCTGTTAAGGCCCACTTACCAGCTATCTCTGCTTGCCTGCCTTTTTCTCCTCTTTAGCTTCTAGATTTAAGGTTAAACAATTCTTAAAGGTGTCCTTAATATTAGACCTCCCAGAAAGCCTGTTCCTCATCCCTGAGATCTTAATTTTGTTTTGGAGAAGTTGACTATGGGTCCCTTTTAGCCTGCTGCTTCAGTTTCCTTGCTACATTGTTCCAGGAAGATTGTTCTTTTGTTAGCTCTTACTTCTGCCAGATGGGTATATGAGTTGCTGGCCCTTCTGGCGTGTCTTCCTTTTTTGGTCTTTCAAGAGGACAGTGTCCTTGCACACTAACCCTTCTTTTATGCCTAAGGTGGTTAATGAGCTATCACTGAATCAGTCTATTAAGCTGCCTACTTTTTCCCCTGTCTGCAATCTGACAGTGAGAGGGTACTGCTTACTTTGGATGTGCATAGGCAACTCAGGTTTTATTTGGATAAGACTAAGGCTATTAGAAAAATCTGATCAGTTTTTTGTTTCTTTTCATCCAAATCTTTGGGATTTGCTGTATCCAAGCAAACTATTTCTTCTTGGATTTCTAGTATTTTTCCTTTTGTTACACTTTTCATGGCAAGACCCTTCTTTCTTCAGTTAAGGCTCATTCTACTAGAGCTGTAGCTTCTTCTGGTGCTTTTTTCATGGGCTTAGATACTAATTCTATTCTTGAGTCAGCTGGACTTCTGAGCATACCTTTACCAAGCACTACAGATGGTATCTCTAGAGCTAGGGCTGGTTTTGCTAGTGCAGTTCTTCATGGATTTTTAGGGGGCTCTTCTGCGCACCTCCCCCTCCCAAGTTTCCTCTTGATCCTTGGCACTCTCCCATCTTAGAATACTGCAGCAGTGAGTTGTGTAAAATCTTACTATAATGGTAGACATCCTTGCCTTCACTGCTGCAGTATTCTCTCCCTCCCTCCATCCCGCTAGTCTTGTGCCTTCCTGGATGTAGAGGTTACCTCTTGGATTTCTTGGACTGTGCTCCTACTGGGGCATTCAGTTCTGATTATGGTAGGCCTGAACATCACCTTTATGCCCTACACTATGCAAGGAGTGCTTGGGTGACATTCAGCATACCTATTAAAAGCAACAAGTAGTCTTTGGTAGACTGGCTGGATGATCAGGCTTCCATTGCATCAATCCCATCTGTTAAGAGTACTGCAGCAGTGAAGGCAAGAACATTTAATGTTATGCTAAGATTTGACATAACTACTTTTCTCTGCAGTTTAAAGGGACAAAACAAATTATTAAATTATTTTGCAATGCTACTTAATAATTCTGCATAATCACATTCATGGAACATAATTAGACTCATATTAATTTAATCCAAGTAAAGAAGCTGGAACCTAAAATATGATATTAAGTCTATTACTTATTTCATAAGCATTAGAATCATAAGCAACTAAAAGTATAGATTACATAGCCATCACGGTAATCAGTGTGTATTTAAGTGTAAGCATGAAACAAACTCCATATGTGCAAGTAGGATGCACGCCCTGTCAGCTGCTTGTTCTTGGTGGATTTGTTGGTGCTGCAGCTTTTTGTTTTGTAGGATGCACGTTGTCACCATTTAACGTTTTCCTGTACATTAACTAACAGCTAAACAATGGATAGTTATCTAAATAGCACTGCACATTAATTCAGTCCTACCACTGAAGTAAATATGCAAAAAACACACACCATGGAGACAATCTGTTCACACTGCTATAAAATATTTAATAGCTGGCACTTCTGGTACCTAGGCTTTTCGCCTTCATGGAACAACTTCTTACATCAAGCTGATCTTTTTTTATACAAGTACAACCATGCAATTAATTAAATAATAATTGAATATTGCTAGTTAAAATAATCATTATCAAAATTCCTTTAAGTGCATAATATATGACCTATGAATATCATCCAATGTAATAAATACAAAATTACTTCATTGCATATAATCTTATTTAAAAAGGCTTATGAATTTTATTTTGTCAAATATTTTACTTGTTGAAATATACTAAAAAAGAGACCCTAAAAGTTCAAGTTAACCTCCAAATTCATGCCCATAGGTTGCATAGTCCAATAATTTAGAATGAATTTACTTTCCAACTCTAAAGCTTGCAGATGAAGTCCCCCCTTCTAGATGAATGTGGTTTAGCTAATATACTGAAGGAAAAACTAGATGAATGTGGTTTAGCTAATATACTGAAGGAAAAACTATCATTCAAGCTTCCATGTTCTTGGTAAAAATACTATACCTCGGGGCTATCCAAATTCATGTTCCTGATATCCCCAAGATCTTCCAATATGCATATTTTCACCTTCCTATTAGTCTGACCCACATACCATTGTGTGCATTTCCATCCACAACCAAGTATATAAACAACCCCACAGAAATCACAACTGAATCTTTCAAGAGAAACATATTTTCTCCTATTTATTTTTGAACGTGGCAAATTCCTGATTTTCTTGCACACCTTGCAATGCCCACAAGCAAATGAATCATTTTGTTCACCTTCTAAAGGCAGGGAACTAACCTAAAATTCAATAAGTCTTTTAAATTCAAAAACCTACCATAGGAGAAAAACACCTACATAGGGAATAATTTACCTACTGTGTGAGGACCCTCTACTGGACCATCAATCATGACGCTCAATCCTCACTTGATAGGAAAGTGATGAAATGGGGAGCAAGTAGAGGGAATAACAAAGTGAAAGGAGGGCAAGAATGTGCAGGATGAATGTAGGAAAGAACCATAGCTATGTCTTCAACAGTAAAAAATGTTCAGATGTGCAGAATATTAGCTGAATTTGCAGTGTCAACCCAACAAGAGAGGTGACCACAACACAATCAGGTTGTATAGCCAACTGGACTAAATCAAGTGTGTCAAGATGATATGTGTGTGAAATGGAGAGCTATGTACAGGACAACATTTTTTGGGGACAGGTGCCCTTTTTTTTGAAAGCTAGGAATGTTGGGGAATGGATGTAGGTATGTCTGGGTCAGGTAGGCTGGGTAGGTGAGGAAGCAATCACAGACAGATAGGACATACAGGACAAGACACAGGAACGGTGTGGGACACAAGAGGTGAGTGAATACCATGGTTGGGTTGAGAGTGGGGACATCGCAAACCCATGGATTTCAAGATGGGTGACAATGAGAATTGAGTCATCACCCCATGGACTGTCATCACTGTCAACTCACTAGGCCAATAGCTGCATTTTCTGACATCTGTGTCTCCTCATGTTATTCAGTACAATGATGGAAAGCAGTGTCTCCCATCCAGCGTAGGCATGCACCAATTGTGTAGTGCACAATCCTATGCACCAACCTGGTAGTTCATTACAGGTGATAAAGTCACCACCTCTGTCACTGCTCCCAAAGGGAACCACTGGCCTACGGGGCAGAACTACCTGATGGGCCAGGTAGTGTAGGGGCAGCAGATGGGGTTCTACCAGGTTGCATCCCAGACATACTGGACCTTGGTGTCATAGCCAGTGGAGTGGGGGCAGGTGGATCTTGTGGGGCAGGCCTACCCCACTGTGCTGTGGGAAAAAATAAATTAATTAATTAATTAAAAATTAAAACAAACCAAAAAAAAAGAGAAAATAAGGGTTGGGGTGAGACAAAAAGAAGGGAGAGCATTAGCAACTTCATATGTGACATGCAATGCATTGTTACAATTATCTGACTTTATTCTGTTGTCTTTACTTTTAAGTCTACCAATTCCTAACAAATAACTTTTTTACTGTTAAGACTACCCAGCTCATAACTGATGCACACTATACTACAGAATTCAGCAAGCAATTCTTGATTTGTGCATATATTGCACATATACATGTTCCAATTGTACTGATTACAGTTTACAGCAGGCCATTAGTGCCACTGCTTTAGAGGTCTGAAATTACATTGCAATATTGCTGAAAACGTAACAGTACTGTATGTTTGGAAGTGCAATTTTTGAACCCACAACCTCTGACCACTCTCTAATACTGAACTGTTGTTTTGGCCTACAGACAAATTCATGCATATTTTCCTGTTACGGTTGACAGATGCATGCTCAGTTTGATACAACTGTATAATAAACCAATAAAGGTATTTTTACTTTTAATGCTAAAATAACAGTACTGTTCAGATGCATGCCATACCACATGATTCTTGCATCCATGCCAATCTTATGGCATGGGTTTGCGCATTCAGTTCTGGTCTGTGATGGCTGCAGAAAAAAACAGAACAGAATACCATTATGAATACCATTCCTGACTATATCCAGCTTTTAGCTCTTACAAGTAGTCTCTGTAAGTGATACTTACACATCTGTGGGGTGCTCCCAGTTCTACATTCCTCAATCCAATGTTCAAGGGTATCCCTCTTCCTCATCCAGAAGTTTCTGTAGTGATTCATACATTGTTCACCAGTGTGGGTATACTGGTAGCACTAGTCAAAGCCCTAGCAAGACTATTCCATGCCTCTGACTTGTAATCTGAGCCACAATAATCCCTCTGCAAAACTTGGGCCCATGTGCATTCATTAGGAGTCCAACAAAGACACTGGATTCCTAAACACCCCATCTTTGAGGACAGAATCTCAAAACCTCTCCAAGAATGCCTACCATGCCTATCGCAGATCAAGACCATTGTAGAATGATGTTTTCCAGCCAACTGCACGTATTGCACTTGCTGAGAGTGCTCACTTTTTGGTTTCCTACATTTGAAAGTGGTGTGCATCACTTGCCATCATGCAAACATGGTGCTTGAAGGTGCGCACTGCCAGGCAATGTCTTTGCGTGATGGCCAATAGTATCAATTGAATGCACCTGGTTTATATTTGTGGCTTTGTGGGTCCTGTCTGCTACCTGTGTGGTCAATTTGGCCAGTTTTTGCAGAGCCACTCTACATGCAAACCAGATGAGCATAGCCAAACATGTTTGTGCTAAGCGGTGGATTTCTCAAAGAGTCACTCCAAAAATAAAATAAAATGAAAAACTGAGAGATAGTTGAAATAAGGAAAAATCAATCTATGACAAACACAGTACAAAATGTTAGTACAAGTGAGATATGCCTACATTGGTCTGGATTTCAACTCTCACTCCAATGCACCTTCAGAAAACAGGATGGATGCCTTATCCATCTTTGCCATACAAACAGCTTTACATCAAAGAAATGAAGTAATTCCTCACATAACCAGGTGCAACTGAATGTACACTGATATCAAGACATAAACTGTTATTTGTACATTTAAAATATTTAATATATTTGGATGCAGTGCACTTAGTGATCACATAACCTGTTGTGATTTTTCCTTGAAAATATACAGTTCTGCATTACCTCTCTGTGTTTCTTAGACATTCATGAGTTAATTGGCCAGTACTCTGAGACATGCAGTGTGTAAGCCAGTCTATATAATTTACCTTAAAAGGTGTGAGGATATTAACTGGGAATACTATGATATGCAGTTGCCATCAAATGAAGGGCAGGTTGGATGGCATAAACAAGCATAGACTGCTCTTTTTGTGGGGAAAGGTGAGTTCATGTTATAGCATACACTGTTCTTTCAAAAGGGGGGACCCAAGTTGAGATACTGTTATGGCAGAAACAATTATATGTTGCTCTTATTACCCTCCTTGTTTTGTATCCTGCCTGTTTGATCTTGTGAGGGTTGCGAAGTTAGAAACTGCAATGTGTCTCATTACTTTTTAACTTCTCTCTGTAATGATTTTTCATTACAAACATATGGTGGTAAACTGAGAGCATGCAGTAATCACCAGTACTTTGGAGAGGTATGAATGTGTGCATCTTTGATGCCTGAGGCCTACCACTTGCTAATGGACACATACAAGTCAAATAACATTCTGCTGTCACATGTTGCATTAATTTCTGTACAAATCTCCCACCTTTTACTTGTTTACTGTACCAAGTGATGAAATACAAGGGCATGCATAATATTATACAATACAGTACATCTTCAGGACTTACCTTGTAAATCCTGCAGTTATCACAACGTTAGTTCAGAGCTGACTCTGATGCAAGCAGTTCACAGCCAATACATGGGGAGGTAAGGGCTGTAGCACTGAGATGAGGCTGGCAGAGGTCACAAAGCTCCTATAGTGTGTCCCTGTCCACCCTGTAGCACTCTACAATGTCCATGTCATGTATGTTGTTATAAGTTCAATGTTGCCTGAAAACTCTTCTCTGTCTTGGCCTAGGCCTATTGCCGGCAGCAACAGCATTGCCTGTAGTCTGTAGCACATACAAATGGAATAAAGCAGCAGCAGCTCCTAACATTCTGTCTGTGTAGACTTTCTGTGTCTGTACTCCACAACTTTTGACATCCGCAGGAAAAAACAGCATGGAGTCTACAAGGATGCTTTATAAGTTGTTGAAGAGCTCCAACAGATTGGTTGATTTGCATGCAATTCAACCGCCTATGCTGTAATTAGCATCTATGAAACACAGCCTAGACAGATGCAATCCATTAATAGTCTGCTCCACTATAAAAAATGTGTAGCTAGCCAAACTGAGGACAGTTGCTACATGTTTGCAGGACTTCACAGAATTGCATTTCTTCACAAGATATCTTTACATTGGAATAGTGAACTCTAGGAGGTATGCTCCCATTTTGTTACGTACATAATGGATATTCTGGAATTTATAAATGTGAAGCAATGGCTTTTACACTTTTATCTGTATGCATTAGTTAGAAGTGTACTGATGGCATGGCCTTGTTTGTCATGCCATTTCAGAGGTACACCTGATAGACAAATCATGAAACTAGAATGCTGTGTGATAAATATGTCAAATGTTTTGGGGACAGGTCCTTTAACAGCATTTTTAGCATTACAAAGATGTTTTATTAGCACAATGGCTCATGTGTCTGTTCTTTTGTAGGTGGGAGGATCAAAGAAGAGTTACTGTTATGTCACAAATTAGAATGGACTGTTCTTTTCGGGAGAGCATAGCTGTGTTACTGCTATGGCACAAACAAAGATATGTTGCTGTTGTTATTCTCCTTGTTTTGCATCCTACCTGTTGTTAGTATTTCACATATTTAGATTGTTTTATGTTTTTTCCAATGGGTAATATTTGCTCATTTACAATTTGAGGAGCTTATCTCCCCAGGCCTCCACTGAAAAAGGACCTGTGTCCAGTCGGAATTTCCCGGTAAACAAATGTAAATAAATAAATATTAACTGGCTACCTTTACTGTTTTATCTGGAAAATAGATTGTAGTTATGTAATATTTATGAATATTATCATTCTGTTGTCTTTTAGGACACAAAAAAATGTCAATGAGGCAGAGACCCCCCATTCAGTGATGAGGAAAACAACATAATTCTTGATGCTCTTGGCCAACATGGGGCATTTCTCGGAAAGGGTTGGCCCAATATGGCACACAGGCTGCAATTAAAGCAGCAGATTGTTGACAACATAAATTCTGTGGACACCCACAACCGAACCTGTGAACAGGTGTGCCACAGCGCCACTGACATGATTACCATTGCACAGAGGCACACAGCTGCAGTTACCCAAGACCAAAGGATAAACAGGGGTAGGCCTGCTACAAAACCACCTCTTCCCCCAATGAAGAGTTCCTGGTGAATATCCTCCAACATGAGAGCTCACAGCAGAGCTGATCACAGTTTGTCCTTGATGTGGGCACCACTCCTTCTGAGTCCCAAGAGGAGCTTCCAGATAGACTTTGTTATATGACCAGTTGAATACTGCTGTATAGTAACACAATTGACATAAATGTTACTTCTGTGTCACATGTCTTTTAAGGGGGTTGAAGATTGCTACAGTTATAAGCTTAGTTTGGAGTTGTCAGTCACGTTCTTGTTAAAAGTACCGTTAATGCAGATATAGAGGAGTACTTATATTATCCCCTGTCCTACTGTTAAATGTGAGGATGTTACCCTTACCTCTTGCTTAACTTCTTTCAGGACTGTCAAGAATCTAGCAAGATATGCCTCCTGTAGATGGGAAGGCAAATAAATTTTTGTCAGTACTGCAACTTCAAATCTATTTAAAGAACTATGATAATGTGTCATTTTTGGCCTGTTGTGTGTATTGTTTGTAATAATGACAGCACTGTTATTTGTTTAGCATATATTGCACCATAGTAGTGCAGGTATTAATGTATTCCTATGTTTCTTCCTTTTTATCACAGGTGATCACAACATCTGCCACCTGATGTCTGATCAGCAGACACTGATGTGGACGTGGCCAAACTGAGGCACAATCAGGGGGTGCAGAGGTTGAATCTGATACAGAGGTTGACATCCAGCCACCCCCTTTATTTTACTTGGACACAGCCAGTAGGCCTACACCTACCCAGTCCACTGAACCAACAGATAATGAACAGGTGAAGCACAATAACACTGATCAGGGAAGTGTGGCTACTGTGGCTTCAGTGCCTGTTGACTCTGGCCATAACCAAAGTATGGGCGAGATGCCATACAGGAGGGTTGATAGGGGTGCTTAGAGGGGGTCTGTTGTCCCTCATCCATCTGGTGCAGGTGTCTCTTCCCATGTCACTCAACATATGTTTAGGGCTGTCATGGAGGTGCAGACATGTTCAGAAAGGAGCTCCAGGCAAATGCTCATGATTGTAGATGTCCCAAAGGCTGACACAGTGTTGCCGATTCACTGGATCAGATGAAAGACACTTTGGAACAAGGGGTGTCTGTGATGGACAGACGGATGTCTGTTATGGAAAGAGCAGTGTCTGTGATGGAACATCTGCTGGGAGGGGAATGGCATCCTCATGGGCGTAGGTCAGCCACAACATCTGCTGATAGCCAACATAGCCAAACCCAAGCATGATCTTATAGTGGCAGTCCTTCCACTGCTCCATCGGTGAGTGTGCTATAGTTTGGCCCTGCCAGGATTAATAATAATGTTTTCATTGATTTATTTTTGATGCACACAGATAGTCACAGTTTAAATTCCATCTTGTTTCATCAGAAAACACATTAGTCCTGGAAAGTCAGAATTATAATACCAAAACAACAGGGCCAAACATTTTATCAACAAACAGCCACCTAAATATACTGGCTAGCCAGCCCATTGCCTATTTCATCCACAAAAGCTTCCATCTCATACTGCCTAGTGTCTTCTAGTATCTGGTTAACCCTCCCAGTAAATAAAAAAAAAAAAAAAGTTATATCCACAAACAGCCTCCAAAGCACAATGCCTAATTTTATATCCACAAACAGCCTCCAAAGCACAATGTCTAATTGCCTAGCCTGCCTACCTAATGTATGCTGCCTGGAAAAATGTATGTAAAGTTTATACTGACTGGTAATAATTGTTCATTATCAGTTAGTCCTTTATTGTTTCTTTTTTTTTTTTTTCTTCATTCAGCTACTCACCTGGACAAAAGCTTCAGATTCTGAAAATGAAATGGTCCAGTCAACTTTTCCAAGCCGAGGCTGTAATTATGAGTAGTGAATACAAAGATCTGAACTATGGAGTAAACTACTGCTAATATTCCCCTGAGTTTCTCGCTCTCAAAAGTGAACAGAAAGGGACCTTCTTCTTCCTGGTCCTTATGTCAGCAGCTGCATCATGTGCACATACAAACTGCGATCAAGGGATAGGCTGCTGACCCTGAGTCCAATCCCATTAAATTTGCGCAGCTAAATGCGCAATGACTTCTGGGCATCTTTTTGATATACGCCCAGATTCCAGACTGATTTTAAAACAGATGTAGAAATGTAGAATTTGTCCTAAAGTTAACAATTTAACAGGTAGTTGTATAAATGGCATAAAATATCAAGCTCTGGATACATTTGATTGTAAATCCTGTGGGGTGGTTTATATTGTTGGTTGTGGGTGTATTCTACCTAAATATTATATAAGACAAACCAAACGTCAGTTAAAGATAAGAATCATGGAACACATGGGTGACATTAGAAATGGCAGGATGGAAAGCCCAATTTCTGAGCATTTCAATAGTTCACATAATGGTGTGTTGGATTCTTTGTTCTTTTGCGCTTTGGCTAGGCCTGATACTTATAACACTGGGAACTTCTTAAAGAAACTGTTAAAGTTGGAAAGCATGTTCATTTTAAATTTTGGTACATTAAAACCAAAAGGTTTAAATTTGGAAATGAACCTGACTATTTGAGATTTCACTTTAGGTATTTGTATACACATAAAACTTTTCAGATTATGTGTTATTGTATATTAATGTATTAATGTTTTTGTATAAGTATCTTTCCAGACTATGTATCAGTATTTATTAGTGTATGGTCCCTTTTATTCTGAAGCCTTGTGACTTATTCAAGCAATTGTGTGATTATTCAATTAATTAAGGATGAAATTTTGTATAAAAGATGCATTAAATTGTGGAAAGGTTATTCCTTTGAAGGCTGTGTAAGCCGAGGTACCAGAATAAACCTGATTGCATCCAGCTCCTGTTTCTCTTTTTGGTGGTTTTCGTATTTACAAGGTTTTGGTTTTTTTGATTTTAAAACAGCCCAGAAGTTTGTTTTTTTTTTTTTTTGTGTTTGTTGTTGTTCAACTATATATATCAGAACTAGAGCTGTGTGCATGCAAGCTCGAGTTCTATATACAGATAAGCAGCTGCTACAAGCTGCTTAACAAATCTTTTTATTAAAAAAATTGAATTTTAAAAAAAGTAATAACGCTATCAAAAGTGCATGGGTGGGGGGGGGGCTGCAGCCCAGTAATCCAGTATCACAAGTCACCCCTCCTTGTCTTATTGGCTCATATAACTTCTGAAAACAGCATGTTACTGAGGGAAAATAAAATATTATTAGATATGTTCCTTGTGAGAATCTACCCTAATTCAATTCCTGGTGGAAATTAGAAATTACATTTTAGCTGGACGAGGTACACCATATACCCTGTTAATCGGCATGGGGAGTATGTAAAAAAACAAGAATATCTGAAATCTGGGAAAAATACTAGTTTTCAAAAAGCCATGATCCTGAGTCATAATGTTGATTCTGTAACTATTAAAAATATTTTAAGAAATAATTGCAAATTATTTCCACATTTCCCAGACATTGACAAACTAATGGGTGACAAACCAATATTTGTTTTTAAAAGGGGACAACAATTAAAGAAGGAGTTGAAAGACCAAGAAAACACACATATGAGGGGGAAAACAACAATAATAGAAACAAAACAGGTACATATAAATGGGGCTTCTGTAATCAGTGCAAGTATATATTTGAAGTTGAGGAACTAGTCCTAAGGCCAAAGCACTGCACAATAAAATCTTTAAAGTATTATAATTGTTGGACAAATGGATTAATTTAAATAGCAAGCTGCATAGGATGTCAATCATACCATATAGGTAAAATGGAAAGAGACCTCAGAAAAATAAATTATTTTTACAGTATCATAATAATGTTCCTAAAGTAACATAATAAATCCATACACAAATATGTAAAAATTTTAATAGCTTTTTTTTTTTGTTATTGAGGAGATGACAATTAACCCCAGAAAGGGGCTTTAGGCGTTGCACATCAAGAACAGAAAATTCCCATAGCAACTTAACCTAGATGCTCCCCCCCAGGATACAATGATAGCATCTCTATTAGCAGCATGTTAAAATTAAGCACTGCAAAACTGTGATATTAAATTTTATTGACTATAAGATTTGAACATTGGTGTTTTTAATTTTCATACACAAACACAACTTTCATATACATTTTCATTGTTCACACATTATTTTAATGTATTTTACTTGAGGTTAATAGTACTTACTTATGTGACCTCAAGATCAGTATTTATTGGTGTGTTCTATAACTGCACATTGCATGAAAGTACTCAACAAGTAGAGAGTCCTTGCTTGGGAGATTCCTCCAGCAAATTCATTTGGGTCTCAAATCTAGTACTATTAACTGAAAATGTTTTTAAGTCACAATAGTTTGATTGCTGATTTGGAGGTGAAAACAATTATTAATTGTATACCTGACTATAACATAAATAGAAATATGTATGCATGTCTTTGTAAAACTAGTTTTATTCCTGTAACAGTTTAGTAAAATTCTGACAGTTTTATAGGAAAGAAAGCATTCACTATATACTATAATACATTATTTTATTCTAGTATTTAAGAAAATAAAATGTAATTTTCTTATCATTCTGTCTTTGGATTGTTGCAATTTTTGGTACTTACATATTATCACAACCAGATTACAAATTTCTCGCAACCAGATTCCAAATTGGTCACAATTGTTGAAATTGTTGACAAATGTGTCATTATCTTTAATGTCATTAATTGTGACCGAATAGTAACCTGGAAGTGATATTTTACTGTGCTGTTATTCGGAGATGAGACGAGACAAGCCAAGAGCCACGTGAACCACATGTACTGGCTTGTTGTGATAGTTAGTTGAGAAAAAACAGAAATGCAGTTTGTGAGCTCTCTCTTTAGATCCTTCACATAGTATGCTATCCCCCGGCAGTGGTATCTCTCTTATGTCTGTTAAGTAACAGATAGGCATACTGTTAAAAGTATCACATTTGGAGACTTTTTTTTTCTCCCTGTTTTGATGTTTTTGGAACCGTCAACCTTTAAAACATTTACGGGGAAGGGATAGGCATAAAATGTCATTACTGAAAAGAGTACCTTTCTTTGGTGTCAGCGTATGCGTTTTCTGGATCCACTTTTTGGTAAAGCAGAAATAAACACAGTAGTAATCATTTCATAACTACATATTTTCCACAGTTTTTCCATATAGTCAGGTTTATCTGTCATTTGGATTCGGAATAATTACTCAGTTTTAGATTGTTTTGCTGTGTTCTGTTTGCACAGCCAGGTGCACGTTTTTTAAAATGAAATCCATCACTGAAAGACGTCAAGCTGGAAGAGGAATTTGGGGCTTACTACTGCTCCTGGGTGATCACCCAATATTAGAGAGAGCTGGCTAGTAGCTTTCCCAACCCCTGCAAAAACACAAACAGTCGTTGGTCCATAACTTCAAGAATTATGAGACATTTGTAATCTGGTTGTGATAATACGTAAGTACCCAATTTTTCAGTACTATTGTCCATCTGTTGTTAACCAGTTTGGATTTTTAATGGAAACAGAAAAAAAATCTTCACTTACATTTCCTTCTGATACTCAGCATTTGGAGCTTGGGGTCTAGGAATTGTGTAAAGGTGTCCTGAAGATAACAAGCAGATGAACTAATGAATTCCTACAATTTCCACAAACATTTTTTAATTAAATTGCTTTTAACAAATGTTCTCCTTCTAAAGCTATTGTGATACAAGCCATGATCTTTCATAGGTTCATAGGTGTGTACTAGGCTAATGGCCCTGGAGCCTTTACAAGCCTAGCCTATAGAAGTGCCCTGGCATTGTGCCACCTGCTGTTAGTTCCTAGTGCCTCTATCAAGTAGAGCCACTGGAGTGATCCCCGGGGTGAACTTCCTATTACCCATCCACTCATCAAGATTTCTGTTGAAGAGGGACTGCAAGGTGCTCTGCTTGACATGTATGGGAAGTCCATTCCAGAGTATGGGCAGTCTCTGGGTGAGGAATCTGCCCCTCCAGCATGTTCTGTTGATTGTGGTAATGAGGTTGAGGTCTCCCAGACGTGTGGTGTGGAGGGACTGGGATTTCTTTAGATGTAGCATTTCTAACACAGCTGGGTCAGACATGGCTTTGTAAGTCAAGCAGAGATCACCTCTAAGTAGGCAATATGAGACAGAGGACAGCTGAAGTCTTTTGAGTCTGTCCATGTAGGACATATGTTTAATGCCTAGGATCTTCTTCATGAGGTACTTCTGTGGCCTCTCCAACTGTTGCAGGTGTCTAGTGAGGTACGTGCCAAATGGGGCATTATACTCGATGATTGGTCTAATGAGGGAAGAGAAGAGAGACAATGACCTCTTTCTTCCTGGATGCAAAACCCTTAGTAATGAGATGTGCCACATAGAAGGACTTTCTGACCACAGTGGCAATGTGGTGGTCGAAGGAGAGATTGCGGTCAACCTGCATCCCCAGATCTCTTATAACGCCTTCAGTGTTCAGTGGGCTCCCATCAATGTGGTAATTAGTGGGAACTGAGTTTTTACCAAAGGAGATGACAACGCATTTTTTGGCATTAAGCTTAAGGCCATGGTTTTGACACCAGTCATTGGTCTCAGTGAGGCCTTTCTGTAGGATGTCTGCATCACTTGGGGAGTTAATAATGGCTCCCAGCTTGCAGTCATCTGAGAACTTGGTCAGCCAGAGTCCCTTTGTGTTGGCCTGGACTTCTGAGAAGTAGATGCTGAACAGGAGAGGACCCAGGACCGATCCCTGTGGGACTCCACTCGTGACTGGTCAACAGTCTGACTTGGAGTCCGCTACTTTATCTGTGAGTCAATTTGCAACCTACCTAGTGATATAGGGGTTGATGCCTAGTTTGGTGAGTTTATCAATAATTCCTGAGTGCGGAATGGTATCAAAGGCCTTGGCCAGATCGAAGTAGGCTGTATGCACTGCTTTACCTTCATCCACAGCCCTGGTGACTGACTCAAAGAAGTCAACCATGTTGAGCAGGCATGATCTCCCTTTCACAAAGCCAAATTGCGTGGGGTCTAGAGTTTGCAGATTTCCTATAACTTTGTTAATCAGGTCCATGATGATGCGCTCCATAGCTTTGCATATCAAACTCGTCAGGCTAATGGGGTAATAATTCCCAGGTGTCTGTAGTCACGCCCCCTTTATGGAAAGGGATGACTGTAGCAGTGCGCCATTTGGTAGGGACAAAGCTTGAGGTGAGGCTGTGACTAAACAGGGCACACAGGTGTAGTGCCATTTCACTTTGTAGTTCATGTAGAACACAGCCAGGGATATTATCAGGTCCCATGGAAGCTAAATTCTTGGCCTTGGACAATGCAGCTTTAACCTGTGCTCCAGTATTGCCTGGCATTCTTCTGGTATTGTGACTGGTCCTGTAGGAGGGGGGGGGGGTAAAGCTGGCACTGAATCTGTTGGCCAGTATGTTGGCAATATCTGTTGGCTCAGTATAGGAGGTACCATTGTGCAGTAACTCAGACCAAATCTAGGTATTGCCATGGAGGTTCTTGATAATAACTAGAGAAGGCTTTGTGATTGTTTTTAGTGCCTGCCACAATTCTGCCTTGATAGCTGGCTTTAGAGGATTTGATGAGGGATCTCAACTTTTTTTGAGGCTAATAAGGGAGTTTTTCCAGTCCTGGGACTTCACCTTTTTCTGCAACAGTTTCTTCCTTTTTTTGTAGAGTTTATTAATGGCAGGGAACCATCAGATTGGCTTCCTTTTTTTGGAGGAGAGTGTCTTGGTTCTGTTGGGTATGACTAGTTCCATGCATTTATGTACATGTTCATACAGTGCATTGGTGTATGATTCAGCAGTCATGCAGCTATTTTCCATTGGCATGGGTGCCATGAAGTTAGCCACCTCTGTTTTTAGGAGTCCAAAGTCAGCTTTGGAGAAGTTTTTCAAGCTGGTTACCTTTGCGGGAGGGGGTGTCAAGGTATACCATAACACTCATTTGCAAAACATTAAAACATTGGGCTAGCAATTGCAAATGTGTAACAGCAAGACATTAACATTATAGTACATTTAATGCATCTGTTAGACTGCTAATAGCAGTATAGCTATGCAGCCCACATTTAGACTATTGTGCAAAAATTGTTCAGTCCCATCCTGCTGAAAGTATTTTAACTAAGAATGCTTAATGAGCTACATTTGTTGGAAAAATCTTAACAGTGTGCCAGTTTTTTTTTTGCAGGCAATCACCTTTCCCACACAAACAACTCATAACATACCACTGCTCATGATACATCCCAACATGTTTTCAGCTGTAACTTAATAAATGTCTGGAGAATTTCCCACCTCTTCTGTGTTATGCCATTCTTGTTTTCATTGAGTCTTACCTCAGGTAACAGTTCTTGCTTGCTGCTTAACAAGCAAAATATATATATTGCTCCAAGTCAGTTGGCCCTATGATGTGTCTGTCCATGCAATTTTGCTTTGTTAAATCGGTTTAGGTGCATTCCAAAGTCTAGTACCTGTTAGAGAACAACAATCTTCTGCTCCCCTTGTATCATCTCGTTGCCCAGCAGAATGAATAAGTATATGTTTATCCCCCTTTAAATGGAATGATAGTCAGCACTGGGCATGTTAAAAGAGACAGTAGTATGAGTAATACTATGACACCGTTAATACCAAGCCCCTACTTTATGAGCTATACAGCAAAAGGAATGCCACCCGCCCCGTAGCTTTCCATTCTAGATTGTACTATGCTTGCCTCTGAAGCTTTGCCAGCTACTCTGAGTTAAGTACATTTTCCTGAATGAATTCTAATAAAAGTTTACAAGACTCATGGTAGCAGATTCATCTGCAAGCTATATTTTCATGTCTTGAAGTTAGATTGGAAAATAATGTCATGGAACTGAAATATTCTTAAAACAAGGTGACATCACTTACAGGAAAGCACCTAGGGGCTGTGAAGAGTTAGTCTCAATACAGTTAAGTTAGCAGCATTGCAATGCTTGAGGCTGACACAGAGTTTAAGTATTTTGGTATGATCTTTGACCAGCAGCTCAGCTACTCAACACCTCTGTGCATTGGCAAAACTGCACAAACTCCTGTAAGCCTCCTTCAGGGCAGAAAAATACCCTTGTCTAATGTACCAGGTAATTCACTTCGCACAGAAAATATTGTTCTCTATTCATTGGGGCAATGGTATTGGACACTGTCAGAGACCGACACTTCTGTCTTCTTAAGGCTTTCTCCCACAGGTAGGAATGATTTATTGATTTATTGCTGCAGAATGTTCCATGTCTCACTTTTTTTTTTTTGCATTTCTTTTGGAGACATTTAGTTTTATGAAATAGAAACAAATTACCAAATAGATCCTGGTTGAAGATCTGTCCATAGAACTGGCAAGTGATTCAGATCCCTAGAGCTGCCATCTAAAATAATTTTGCTCTGAATTAGAAAGGTCATCATCTATATCATGGTTTCAGAATAATGCTACACCTTCACATTTAAACAGAACTATATGCAACATGGCTGAAATGTTTCTATTTTAAATATGCATTTTTAGTCAATATGTATTTTTCTGTACTTCTTAATGTAATATTTTGTGTTTGTATCCTAGTCTTGATATTGTCTTCCTCAACTTCCTCCCACTAAAATGTATGGAAACACTTGAGGGAAAGCATTGTTTTACTGTAAACAAAATACCATAGCTACATGTTAAGCCACACAGCTACATGGAGTTGAAAAGGCCTTGACAATCCTCTGATTTTTTTTCACTTTTTGGGTTACTATCACCTTTGCTACCTTTTTAAAATTTTTGTTTTGCATTTAATTTTTTTCATGATTTTGACTCATTTTATTTTCCTTTGTTTTTGAACTCACTTAACATGGGGCAGTTATTTAAAGGCATTCCTTTTGCATATTTTAAATAGACTGAAACAATGCAGTAATTTCTGCTAACCTGATCATTCACACATATATCCACAGGATTAATACAGTAACATTTTAAACAACCGGAAGATGCAAAGGACAATTATACAAGTTTCAGTTAAATTGTCTAACAAGAAACCCGGGCCCCTCAAGAGTTGCACCAATGTTCCTTTAGGGTTGGACCAAAGGCATTTCAAACACACAGCCTTTCTGTATTAGTTGTTCATAAACCTTTCCCAGTGTGTGACTTATTGTTTTCAAGATGGTACCTTAATTGTTTTGCAGGCAAAGTGCGGTACCACCCTTTTACAAAAAAATTCAGAAATTTGACCCTTTTCCTGAGTCTTTGTGCTGGTTGAAAATGCCTGATTATTTGTTTATTAACTTTCTGTATGTTTTCTGTGGTAATTTTTTGTTGCTGTCTCAAGTTCTGGCTGTCTTCGGGTTTATTCTTTCTCATTTAGATTCACAAGGGCTATATCCTCGCAGATCGCAAGTGAAACGAATGACCTTTCGTTTCACATTTGGGCATGAATTTTCAAATTCATAATTAGTCTTTAAGCCATAAATTTTTTAAAAAAAGATTAAATCCATTCTTCAAAATTCTGTCAGGAATTGTCCCTTTTGGGGAAAACTTAGTGTTTTGGGGGTTCACGCCCCTTTGTGCTTACAAAGTGGCATTGCTATCCTTCTGGTTCCTACATTGACAAACTAATGGGTGACAAACCAATATTTGTTTTAAAAGGGGACAACAATTAAAGAAGGAAGGGAGTTGAAGAGACCAAGAAACACACATATGGGGGAAAACAGCAATAGCCCAAAACAAAACAGGTACATATAAATGGGGCTACTGTAATCAGGTGCAAGTATATTTGATTGAGGAACTAGTCCACTAAGGCCAAAAGCACTGCACAATAAAAATCTTTAGAGTATTATAATTATTTGGACAAATGGATTAATTTAAATATAAGCTGCATAGGATGTCAATCATACCATATAGAGTAAAATGGGGAAGAGACATCAAGAGAAAAGGAAATAAGATTTAGGAACATTATTATGATACTGTAAAAATAAATTAACATAATAAATCCATACACAAATATGTACAAATTTTAATAACTTTTTTTGTGTGGGGAGATAATAATTAACCCCAGAGAAAGGGGCTTTTAGAACGTTGCATCAAGAACAGAAAATTCCCATAGCAACTTAACCTAGATGCTGCCCCCCCCAGGATACAATGATAGCATCTCTATTAGTTGGCATGTTAAAAGGTGGCACCAAAACTGTGATATTAAATTTTATTGACTATAAGATTTGAACATTGGTGTTTTAATTTTCATACTAAAACACAACTTTCATATACATTTTCATTGTTCACATTATTTTGTGTATTTTACTTGGGGTTAATATGAGTACTTACTTATGCTGACCTCAAGATCAGTATTATTGGTGTGTTCTATATGCATTTGCATGAAAGTACTCAACAAGTAGAGAGTCCTTGGCAGGAGATTCCTCCAGCAAATTCATTTTGGAGTCTCAAATCTAGTACTATTAACTGAAAATGTTTTAAGTCACAATGGTTTGATTTGCTGATTTGGAGGTGAAAACAATTGTAATTGTATACTGACTATAACATAAATAGAAATATATATACATGCATGTCTTTTGTAAAACTAGTTTTATTCCTGTAACAGTTTAGTAAAATTCTGACAGTTTTATAGGAAAAGCATTCACTATATACTGTAATACATTATTTTATTCTAGTATTTAAGAAAATAAAAAATGTAATTTTTCTTTATCATTCTGTCTTTTGGATTATTTGCAATTTTTTGAGGGTACTTACATATTATCCACAACCAGATTACGGAAATTTCTACTTGACCAGATTCCAAATTGGGTCACAATTATTTGAAATTGTTGACAAATGTGTCATTATCTTTAAATGTCATTAATTGTGACCGAATAAGTAGCACAAATAGGAAGTGATATTTTGCACTGTGCTGTTATTGTCGAGGTAATGAGGCAGAGACAAGCCAAAGAGCCACGTGAACCACATGTACTGGCTTGTTGTGACAGTCACTTGAGAAAAAACAGAAATGCGGTTTGTGAGCTCTCTCTTTAGATCCTTCACATAGTATGCACATCCCGACAGTGGTATCTCTCTTATGTCTGTTAAGTAACGAGATAGGCATACTGTTAAAAAGTATCACATTTGGAACTTTTTTTTCTCCCTGTTTTGATGTTTTTGGAACCGTCAACCTTTAAAACATTTACGGGGAAGGGATAGGCATAAAATGTCATTACTGAAAAGAGTACCTTTCTTTGGTGTCAGCGTATGCGTTTTCTGGATCCACTTTTTTGGTAGAAGCGAAATAAACACAGTAGTAATCATTTCATAACTACATATTTTCCACAGTTTTCCATATAGTCAGGTTTATCTGTCATTTGGATTCGGAATAATTACTCAGTTTTAGATTGTTTTGCTGTGTTCTGTTTGCACAGCCAGGTGCACGTTTTTTTAAAATGAAATCCATCACTGAAAGACGTCAAGCTGGAAGAGGAATTTGGGGCTTACTACTGCTCCTGGGTGATCACCCAATATTACAAAGAGCTGGCTAGTAGCTTTCCCAACCCCTGCAAAAACACAAATGATTAGATTGGTCCATAACTTCAAGAATTATGAGACATTTGTAATCTGGTTGTGATAATACATAAGTACCCAATTTTTCAGTACTATTGTCCATCTGTTGTTAACCAGTTTGGATTTTTAATGGAAACAGAAAAAAAGTCTTCACTTACATTTCCTTCTGATACTCAGCATTTGGAGCTTGGGGTCTAGGAATTGTGTAAAGGTGTCCTGAAGATAACAAGCAGATGAACTAATGAATTCCTACAATTTCTACAAACATTTTTTAATTAAATTGCTTTTAACAAATGTTCTCCTTCTAAAGCTATTGTGATACAAGCCACGTCTTTCATAGGTTCATAGGTGTGTACTAGGCTAATGGCCCTGGAGCCTTTACAAGCCTAGCCCATAGAAGTGCCTTGGCATTGTGCCACCTGCTGTTAGTTCCCAGTGCCTCTATCAAGTAGAGCCACTGGAGTGATCCCCGGGGTGAACTTCCTATTACCCATCCACTCATCAAGATTTCTGTTGAAGAGGGACAGCAAGGTGCTCTGCTTGACATGTATGGGAAGTCCATTCCAGAGTATGGGCAGTCTCTGGGTGAGGAATCTGCCCCTCCAGCATGTTCTGTTGATTGTGGTAATGAGGTTGAGGTCTCTCAGACGTGTGGTGTGGAGGGACTGGGATTTCTTTAGATGTAGCATTTCTAACAGAGCTGGGTCAGACATGGCTTTGTAAGTCAAGCAGAGATCGCCTCTAAGTAGGCAATATGAGACAGAGGACAGCTGAAGTCTTTTGAGTCTGTCCATGTAGGACATATGTTTAATGCCTAGGATCTTCTTCATGAGGTACTTCTGTGGCCTCTCCAACTGTTGCAGGTGTCTAGTAAGGTACATGCCAAATGGGGCATTATACTCGATGATTGGTCTAATGAGGGAAGAGAAGAGAGACAATGACCTCTCTCTTCCTGGATGCAAAACCCTTAGTAATGAGATGTGCCACATAGAAGGACTTTCTGACCACAGTGGCAATGTGGTGGTCGAAGGAGAGGTTGCTGTCAACCTGCATCCCCAGATATCTTATAATGCCTTCAGTGTTCAGTGGGCTCCCATCAATGTGGTAATTAGTGGGAACTGAGTTTTTACCAAAGGGGATGACAACGCATTTTTTGGCATTAAGCTTAAGGCCATGGTTTTGACACCAGTCATCGGTCTCAGTGAGGCCTTTCTGTAGGATGTCTGCATCACTTGGGGAGTTAATAATGGCTCCCAGCTTGCAGTCATCTGAGAACTTGGACAGCCAGAGTCCCTTTGTGTTGGCCTGGACTTCTGAGAAGTAGATGCTGAACAGGAGAGGACCCAGGACCGATCCCTGTGGGACTCCACTCGTGATTGGTCAACAGTCTGATTTGGAGTTCGCTACTTTTACACTGTGTTCTATCTGTGAGCCAATTTGCAACCTACCTAGTGATATAGGGGTTGATGCCTAGTTTGGTGAGTTTATCAATAATTCCTGAGTACGGAATGGTATCAAAGGCCTTGGCCAGATCGAAGTAGGCTGTATGCACTGCCTTACCTTCATCCACAGCCCTGGTGAGAGAGGCTGACTCCAAAGAAGTCAACCAAAAAGAAAAAGTAATGTTGAGCAGGCATGATCTCCCTTTCACAAAGCCAAATTGCGTGGGGTCTAGAGTTTGCAGATTTCCTATATCTTTGTTAATCAGGTCCATGATGATGCGCTCCATAGCTTTGCATATCAAACTCATCAGGCTAATGGGGTAATAATTCCCAGGTGTCTGTAGTCACTCCCCCTTTATGGAAATGGATGACTGTAGCAGTGCACCATTTGGTAGGGACAAAGCTTGGGGTGAGGCTGTGACTAAACAGGGCACACAGGTGTGGTGCCAGTTCACTTTGTAGTTCATGTAGAACACAGCCAGGGATATTATCAGGTCCCATGGAAGCTAAATTCTTGGCCTTGGACAATGCAGCTTTAACCTGTGCTGCAGTATTGCCTGGCATTCTTCTGGTATTGTGACTGGTCCTGTAGGGGGGGAGAGAGGGGTAAAGCTGGCACTGAATCTGTTGGCCAGTATGTTGGCTCAGTATAGGAGGTACCATTGTGCAGTAACTCAACCAAATCTGGGTATTGCCGTGGAGGTTCTTGATATAACTATAGAAGGCTTTGTGATTGTTTTTAGTGCCTGCCACAATTCTGCCTTGATAGCTGGCTTTAGAGGATTTGATGAGGGATCTCAACTTTTGTTGAGGCTAATAAGGGAGTTTTTCCAGTCCTGGGACTTCACCTTTTTCTGCAACAGTTTCTTCCTTTTTTTGTAGAGTTTATTAATGGCAGGGAACCATCAGATTGGCTTCCTTTTTTTGGAGGAGAGTGTCTTGGTTCTATTGGGTATGACTAGTTCATGCATTTTATGTACATGTTCGTACAGTGCATTGGTGTATGATTCAGCAGTCATGCAGCTATTTTCCATTGGCATGGGTGCCATGAAGTTAGCCACCTCTGTTTTTAGGAGTCCAAAGTCAGCTTTGGAGAAGTTTTTCAAGGTGGTTACCTTTGCGGGAGGGGGTGTCAAGGTATACCATAACACTCATTTGCAAAACATGAAAACATTGGGCTAGCAATTGCAAATGTGTAACAGCAAGACATTAACAGTATAGTACATTTAATGCATCTGTTAGACTGCTAATAGCAGTATAGCTATGCAGCCCACATTTAGACTATTGTGCAACAATTGTTCAGTCCCATCCTGCTGAAAGTATTTTAACTAAGAATGCTTAATGAGCTACATTTGTTGGAAAAATATTAACAGTGTGCCAGTTTTTTTTTTTGCAGGCAATCACCTTTCCCACACAAACAACTCATAACATACCACTGCTCATGATACATCCCAACATGTTTCCAGCTGTAACTTAATAAATGTCTGGAGAATTGCCCACCCCCTCTGTGTTATGCCATTCTTGTTTTCCTTGAGTCTTACCTCAGGTAACAGTTCTTGCTTGCTGCTTAACAAGCAAAATATATATATTGCTCCAAGTCAGTTGGCCCTATGATGTGTCTGTCCATGCAATTTTGCTTTGTTAAATCGGTTTAGGTGCATTCCAAAGTCTAGTACCTGTTAGCGAACAACAATCTTCTGCTCCCCTTGTATCATCTCGTTGCCCAGCAGAATGAATAATTATATGTTTATCCCCCTTTAAATGGAATGATAGTCAGCACTGGGCATGTTAAAAGAGACAGTAGTATGAGTAATACTATGACACCGTTAATACCAAGCCCCTACTTTATGAGCTATACAGCAAAAGAATGCCACCCGCCCCGTAGCTTTCCATTCTAGATTGTACTATGCTTGCCTCTGAAGCTTTGCCAGCTACTCTGAGTTAAGTACATTTTCCTGACTGAATTCTAATAAAAGTTTACAAGACTCATGGTAGCAGATTCATCTGCAAGCTATATTTTCATGTCTTGAAGTTAGATTGGAAAATAATGTCATGGAACTGAAATATTCTTAAAACAAGGTGAAAGCACCTAGGGGCTGGGAAGAGTTAGTCTCAATACAGTTAAGTTAGCAGCATTGCAATGCTTGAGGCTGACACAGAGTTTAAGTATTTTGGTATGATCTTTGACCAGCAGCTCAGCTACTCAACACCTTTGTGCATTGGCAAAACTGCACAAACTCCTGTAAGCCTCCTTCAGGGCAGAAAAATACCCTTGTCTAATGTACCAGGTAATTCACTTCGCACAGAAAATATTGTTCTCTATTCATTGGGGCAATGGTATTGGACACTGTCGGAGACCGACACTTCTGTCTTCTTAAGGCTTTCTCCCACAGGTAGGAATGATTTATTGATTTATTGCTGCAGAATGTTCCATGTCTCACTTTTTTTTTTTTTTGCATTTCTTTTGGAGACCTTTAGTTTTATGAAATAGAAACAAATTACCAAATAGATCCTGGTTGAAGATCTGTCCATAGAACTGGCAAGTGATTCAGATCCCTAGAGCTGCCATCTAAAATAATTTTGCTCTGAATTAGAAAGGTCATCTATATCATGTTTTCAGAATAATGCTACACCTTCACATTTAAACAGAACTATATGCAACATGGGGAAATGTTTCTATTTTAAATATGTATTTTTCTGTACTTCTTAATGTAATATTTTGTGTTTGTATCTTAGTCTTGATATTGTCTTCCTCAACTTCCTCCCACTAAAATGTATGGAAACACTTTAGGGAAAGTATTCTTTCACTGTAAACAAAATACCATAGCTACATGTTAACAAGCTACACAGCTACATGGAGTTGAAAAGGCCTTGACCATCCTCTGATTTATTTTCACTTTTTGGGTTACTATCACCTTTGCTACCTTTTTAAACTTTTTTTACACATCTTTTAATGCATATGTAACCAGAATCATGGTATGTATTTATTTTGATTTGCAGTGTTCACTGCATTCATGGACTCATGCTTTTATTTTTTTCCCTTTTGTTTTTTAGATACTCACTCTAAACATGAGCAGCTAGACTAAGGACATTCTCTGTTTTGCATATCTAACATAGACTGGAAGACATCTCATGCAGTGTACTACTGACTGCATAAATCCTAAGCAGACTCATTCACCTGACAGTATATGAGCCACACTGAGTTAGGTCAACATGTAATCATTTCTACAGTGCAATCGCTGGTGCCAAAGATGTTTCAAAGGAGCAACGTTATTAGCAGAGTGCAGTAAGTCCTGTCTGAACATCTGTATGGCATGGGCACACTAAAAGGCAGTCTGCACACCCACAAAATGTACAACACTGTGGGTAGGGTAGGACCAAAGGCATAATATACAAACATTAGCATACACAGCCCTTTCTGTATGTTAGTATGTCTCATCAAGAAGCACTGTGGCTCCCCTCAGATAAGTGTGCACCTTGGATATGTTCCTTCCATAGACTGGGTACCTACAGTATTGCTGCTTTTGCAGGACACACAGGCTGCTGTGTATCACACCCTATTACATCAACACCCCCCCCCCAATATCAGAAATGTGTGTGTGAGACTGTATCTGTATGTCTGTTTGCGTGTGTGTGAGAGAGAGAGACTGTCTCTGTATATATACTAAACTCCTGATGCAAACCTTACTACATCCTCTCCTTTTCTATTTACCTTACTCAAACTTATTCCATCACCTTCTGTTCTTTCAATTTCTCTCTCAACTCTTAGCATGTATATAACACAACTGTCCAGTAATCACTGATGCCTATTTCTAGACAATTGATTCCTATTGCTCTGAATGTAAAAAACCTGCAACTTTGTCTCATTGCTTGTACAATGACAATTTATTATTTTACTATACCTGTTTTGCATGAATTCATATTTGTATTTTTACCTCTGTATTTGAAATTTCTTTTTGTAACCTCTTATTGTGTGTAGTGTGTGGTTTTTTTTTTGTGGAGCTTTTCTCCCCGGGCCTCCACTGAAAATGGGCACTTTCTGGCCCAGTGGACTTCCCCGGTAATCAAACTGAAATAAATAAATAAATAAATATTTTGTGTGTGTGTGTGTGTGTGTGTGTGTGTGTGTGAGTGTAACTTTACCTGTATGTTTTTCTGTGTGTCTGTGTTCTTCAAGTCTGTGTCTGTCCTGGTGTTTATGTGTTTCAGTGCTGCACTTTTTAGATTTGCACACAATGGTGTATACTTCTGCATATCTGCAAGGGTGCAAAGTGAACAGAGATGAGCCATACAGTTCACAAAACTTTGAAGCTGCATGGAACTCATTGCCCATTCCCCATGCACAGAGTCTCATTGCTGCATGGAACTCATTGCCCATTCCCCATGCACCGAGTCTCATTGCTGCATGGAACTCATTGCCCATTCCCCATGCACCGAGTCTCATTGCTGCATGGAACTCATTGCCCATTCCCCATGCACCGAGTCTCATTGCTGCATGGAACGCATTGCCTATTCCCCATGCACTGAGTCTCATTTGCTTCTCATTATAACTTTCTGCTCCATGAATTGTACTCTGTGAGTAATATCTCAGTGTTGCTAGTCTACACAGCCCTATCTGGCTGTCTTACAGGAAGTTTGATCAATACTTGCTCATCCAGACTTCTACAGAGCAGCTATACTCCATCAGCAGCATCAGCACATTATGACAATGCTGTAATGTACCTTGGGTGTCTGTTTGCACTATGTTTGTGAGCATGTTAATGTTTACATATGTGAAACATAATTATGTCTTCAAGCACATAAATGTTTAAATAAATAATAGATATAGTCCATTAACTGTACAGGACAATATCTGTACAGCCGTAAGTGTGTCCTTGTGGAGAAAGAGCTGTATGTGTTTGGGGATTGCACTGCGCATTATGTGCTTACATCATAGCACTGGCAGTTGCTATACCCCTTCTGGTGTCCTGGCGAGGTCATATAACTCATTCATAAACGTCTGACACAAAAGTACAGATCAGCATCATGTGGTGGCATTGAAATGCACTATAGTCATCTGTCAGTGATGTCAAAAACTTTATTCATGCTTATGTATTCATTTGCATATATTCTGTACATCTCCAGCAGACCTGATTCAGAAAATGGATCTCCACTTCTGCCCTGGTACTCTGTTTTTATTGAGTTTCATGTCAAATTTTCCATGAGTTTTCTAGCACAATGAACTTCACATTCTGTGTATCATGTCTGTGATGCTACCCCACCTCATAACATTACATATGTAAAGGCTGGGACCATTAGACAGCACCTCATAACATTACATATGTAAAGGCTGGGACCATTAGACAGCACCTCATAACATTACATATGTAAAGGCTGGGACCATTAGACAGCACCTCATAACATTACATATGTAAAGGTTGGGACCATTAGACAGCACCTTATAACATTACATATGTAAAGGCTGGGACCATTAGACAGTACCTCATAACAAGGCTGGGACCATTAGACAGTACCTCATAACATTACATATGTAAAGGCTGGGACCATTAGACAGTACCTCATAACATTACATATGTAAAGGCTGGGACCATTAGACAGCACCTCATAACATTACATATGTAAAGGCTGGGACCATTAGACAGCACCTCATAACATTACATATGTAAAGGCTGGGACCATTAGACAGTACCAGGTATTCTTCTTCACTAATGTAATTAATATTACTGTTTTAGTGGTGTTTGTTCCTGGTGCCAAGGAGTTTTTGGAAATAGTTGCAATGGGGTGAGAGTGGTGGTCAGGAAATCTTGTTTTCAGGGGTATTAATCTCTTCTTTGTCACTACTGTGTGACCATGGAGTAAGAGTATATTAATTAAGGGAAGTTAGGCCAACACCCCTCCACCGCATGATAAGGACATAATGGCATAGCTCACCACAAGCTGTGTGATTATGTCCAGTGTTGCGAAGAGTTGTCAGTCCATCCAGCATTTGTACTTGTAAATATAACCTACTTATGCCACTCACCAATTCCATTTCCAGTCCAATAACCTCCTTGATTGCGCTCATGAAAATTTCTGTAATCTGCATTCTGTTGAAACAACCCAGGTACCCTCATTCAATCTTCTCTAACCCCTGAAATTTCATCCCAGGCCTATAGTCTGACACAACTGTTAATGTATAATTAGACCTTCAAAGGATGAGAAACAAAGTGTGCAGTTGTATGTGATCCCACAGTGAATCCCTGACATTTTCATACCTATGATGCTCTAATCTACAACTCTATATACTTACTGTCTCACAGTTCCAATGTGAAAGTTTAAGAAGAAAAGACACTTCTTTCCAAGAAGAATGTGACTAAAACTGTGAGACAAGTGATGGTGTTATCTACCTTTCAGAGTTTATCTTTGGCTGTTTATATTTGCTATAATGATTATTAATATTAATAATAATAATAATGTTATTGCTGCTATTATTAAGATGCCTAGGCCAAAAATTATCTGTTTATCTAGTTACTGTACATGAAATAATTCCAAGTCATCCAAGGCATACAATGAAAATGTGAAAATATAGAACTGTAATCTAATCTCAAAATGTGTTCATAATCTAATTGCCCTAAAGAGGCACAGCCCTGCATATGCTCAGAAAACAAACATATTGCTCTAATCTTTGTTGAGTGTAAAGTGAATGAGTTAAAATACATCAGTTGCTATTCCACGATACACAACTCACTAATTTCCTTTACTATGCAAAAATCACTACAACTGCAGTTTCTGTACTGCACCAGTAATGATTCAAAATGTTTGGGCTTTTCTTTTTTCTCTTCAGGATGGTAATGCAAATGTGTTAGTGCTATCTGCACTGTCTGTGAATGAGTGCAGGTAAGCTGTGATTCACAGAGGCCACTTACTTATGTGCAATTGTCACAAGCAAGCATAGGCAAATGAAGTTATATTGAGATGTAAATGAGAAATGATTTATGCTAATGAAGTATTCCCTTGTGATTCATAGTTACATTTTCCTGCTTTTCTGCACCATCCACAAATTCATTATATAAAGAGGAGTCATGCCTGTTCTATCTGCTTTGTAATACACAAAGATACTGTCACTTGCTGCTAGCCTTACTTTTTATATTGTGAGATCCTTATATTGGCTGAGCCAAAACTATTTGCACCTAGCGATGCTCACTGGCCAAGAAAGGAGAGAATAACCCATTATAAGTTGAATAATCAAGAGATACTAGATAGGTTTAGAGTGGATAAGGATATTACAAGGGTCTTAGTTCACACTCAGGAGTGTAACATGCACCCTCCCCCTTAAAGTGCACTGCAGTAGCAGCAATCCATCTACATGGTATAAAAATAGAACCAACAGCCTTCTACACCAAAGGCAAATATGCTACATGTTGTGCTACCAGTGACTACGCATTACCCCCATTAGGGTACTTGAGGAATGTGTGGACTTCCTATTTCTGGGGATACTAAGGCATATATAGTCCTCACTATACTTGCTGCAGGAACCTTCTAGACACATAGTCGGGACACATTGGGTATTTCAGAGTCTTCTGCCTCAAGTATATTGCTGCAGTTTTTGGATGTATTCTTGGCACATATGGAACAGTGCATCTCTTTCCCAGTGTCACCTCGGGACAGAGCCAGGACTATGTATGCCTTTTCTGGGTTGGCACATTTCCCTGATGTACTTGGTGCAATAGATTGCACCCATGTTGCAATTAGGGTCCATTCTAGTCCACAGAGTGAGCTGTACCACAACAGGAAAGGATACCATTCCATCAACTGGCAGGTAGTATGTGATGCATGGGGGTGGATCACCAACATCGCTGACCAGCATTTTAGCAGTGCACACAAATCTCATATCTGGCAATCTACCTCACTCTACCTCTTCATTCTGCATGGTAGGATGCCCACTGGTCATCTTATTGGTAAGTGGAAAAATATTTTTCTCTTTCTTTTCTATTTTATGTAAGTAGTTATTCATAGTAAAATGTATTGCTAAATACTAAGCTGCTTTTTTCTTTGCTTTTGCCTTCCCCCCTTTCTGTTGCTCGCTCTCTCTTTTTTGCCTTCAGGCGATGCTGGATATCCACTGAAGCCATGACTCATGACACCAGTGAGAAGTGAGAAATCCAAGTGAAGCTGGAGAAAACAGCTTTAATACAGCCCTGTCCCGCACCTGTATTGTCATCAAGGGGGAGGATCT
This sequence comes from Protopterus annectens, assembly GCF_019279795.1. Classification (NCBI taxonomy): domain Eukaryota; kingdom Metazoa; phylum Chordata; order Ceratodontiformes; family Protopteridae; genus Protopterus; species Protopterus annectens. The sequence continues at coordinate 499,132,492 of NC_056748.1, forward strand.
TTGGCCTCCCGAAGAGTCATTTTAGGTGCCTGGATGAATCTGAGAGCGTCCTTCAGTATGACCCAGGAACTACATTCAGGATGTTTACTGCATGTTGCATTCTGTACAACATCATCATTCACCAGTCTAGTGGTGAAGTGAGTCATGTTGCCACCGCAGCTCCCAATTCCAGTCCTGCTATTACTAATGCTGACCAGCTAGCAGGCCGGGCTCATACATGGCATACATCTGCGCAGGTAAAGAGGCAGCATCTAGTCCATATTTATGGACCATGACATTCAGGTTAGTGTTTCATTTCTGATTTAAAAAAAAAAACACACAAAAGTTCAACTGATTCATGCAGAGCTATCTGTGGGCTATGCTATGCTGTGTGATATGCATGGTCTACTGTCACTCTTTATCTGACATTCCTTCTCATCTTCAAATATTTTTTTATTTCAGAATAGTTAATTATATTATTATCTGTAAAAGTCATGCCTGAGTTCTCACTGACTTCTGTTTATTGATGTCTTAAGGCATCATGTCACTACTAAGCACATTTTTATCTGTTTTGGACAATAAATTCTGGTCAGGTAGTGTCCGTAACTATGTACATATACAATGTCCTGAAGTAGTACAATTAGTACAAAGAATTATTTCAGTAATTAACATGAGTTCATACCTTGCAATTGAACAAAAAATATATATATTTTGTATACATTATGCAGTGTTTTCTCAATATGCCCTATGTTGTCTGTTGAAGCATTGCATATCAGATTATTTTATTTTGTCATACAGAATAATTTGTGGCCTCAGATACAAAAACAAATCATAATTTGTGAGGTTTTTTTTTTGTTAGGGTGGAAGTTTTGCAGAGTTTTTTCAAAATTTTTAATTTCTGTTTTAAAGAAATGTATACAGTTGCAAAGGTTTTTTCTTAGCCCAATATTGCCTTTTTTTTAATAGAAAGTCTGAACACATTTTAAGAGTTGTCAGTCCATCCAGCATTTGTACTTGTAAATATAACCTACTTATGCCACTCATCAATTCCATTTCCAGTCCAATAACCTCCTTGATTGCACTCATGAAAATTTCTGTAATCTGCATTCTGTTGAAACAACCCAGGTACCCTCATTCAATCTTTTCCAACCCCTGAAATTTCATCCCAGGCCTATAGTCTGACACAACTGTTAATGTATAATTAGACCTTCAAAGGATGAGAAACAAACTGTGCAGTTGTATGTGTCCACACAGTGAATCCCTGACATTTTCAAACCTACGATGCTCTAATCTACAACTCTAAATACTTACTGTCTCACAGTTCCAATGTGAAAGTTTAAGAAGAAAAGACACTTCTTTCCAAGAAGAATGTGACTAAAACTGTGAGACAAATGATGGTGTTATCTACCTTTCAGAGTTTATCTTTGGCTGTTTATATTTGCTATAATGATTATTAATATTAATAATAATAATAATAATGTTATTGCTGCTATTATTAAGATGCCCAGGCCAAAAATTATCTGTTTATCTAGTTACTGTACATGAAATAATTCCAAGTCATCCAAGGCATACAATGAAAATATGAAAATATAGAACTGTAATCTAATCTCAAAATGTGTTCATAATCTAATTGCCCTAAAGAGGCACAGCCCTGCATATGCTCAGAAAACAAACATATTGCTCTAATCTTTGTTGAGTGTAAAGTGAATGAGTTCAAATACATCAGTTGCTATTCCACGATACACAACTCACTAATTTCCTTTACTATGCAAAAATCACTACAACTGCAGTTTCTGTTTCTGCACCAGTAATGATTCAAAATGTTTGGGCTTTTCTTTTTTCTCTGTGGCTCTATTGACCATGGAGCTAGTATAGATAAGTAAAAGAGGTGTTGTAAGTAAAGCCTCCTATATGGGGGTGCAAGAGGGTTTGATACCTTGAGAGAAAATGTATTTTTTTTTTTTTATGTTAGATTTGTCTAGCTGAAACTTTGACCAGTTTGTTTCGTCCAGCTGAAGCTTTGAATTTTCTCTCAAAGAAGCAAGTGTTAAAGGAGTCCAAATTGGTAGAAATGAGTTTCAGGCAGTTATAATCTAACTTCTTCACTGATTACATTTTAGTGTGTTTCTCTCTCTCTCTGTATTTTAGAGTTGTCATCATTACTGTCAACCTCTTAGCACAAAAAGCTAGACAGAAAAAATAATAATAGGGTGACAAAGGCTCAAAAATAGGGATAGGTCTTAAATATTGCTCTTGCAAACCTAGAAAGTTGCTAGAATAGCAGGTTTCGTATTAATGTGCATTTTCTGATGGATATGAAGCCTGAAACTCCTGTCATCATTTAGTGACTTCAGTCCTCAGTGATTTGCCAAAAAAAAAAAAAAAATTTTATGAGGAACAGGGTAAAAATGTGAGTGGCAAATCTGGACATTTGAGAGGTATGGTTGCCATTTGTCTGTTACAACATATTTTAAATTCTCCTTTATGTTTAGATGTCATAGCAGACTAGGACATGTTGCATTCACCGAACCTAATGAAAAAATCCTAAGTCACTCTTTCCCTGTTTTCCTAATTCTTTAGTTAAATTTTTTTTGAAATTTTTGGAATTTCTTTTATGCCTTTACTCCCTTTCTCTTTTTTTTCACCTGTGTGTTTCTGCTCTTTTCATGGATATAGTTATTAATTATGTACCGTCTTTCAGCATATGGATTTTGGCACCAACCATATACTATTTTATTGTTCTATTTAGACTAGTTCTGTGGTTTTACTGAGACATTGTATTAAGTATAAACTGTTGCACATTATCTTATCTGCTTGATTGTCAGTGCACCGGGATAACAATTTAAACTTCTGCCAGTGATGTTTTTACTACATCAGACTAACCTAAGCCAGTCTCATCACTTTATCACAATGTTCCTTCTGATCATCTGGTATGACCTCCCAATGTTTGCTGCATTTGTTGTTTTCAATCTCATTTTGTGTGTGAATGTAAGAGATGCGTGAGTATTTAGGTATGCAAGACAGAGAGTGTTAAAATAAGGCCGAAAATGGATTCAGAAACATCAGTAACAAAAAAAAAAAGGAATCAAGCTGGTAGACTGGTCCAAAGACAGAGAGTGTCCTACTGTCTGCTCATGTTTAGAAGGAATTCTAGATACATCACTTGATTATGTCATACTTCTGATTATACAACGACCCCCCCCCCCCATTAATATTCTAAAACATGCACACTAATTGGTCAATGTGCACGTTGTAAATCAGACTTATACTAATGGAAAAAGGTCCAGTCGCCCAGACTTTTTCCATTAGTATAAGTCTTTTTTACAGCAACGGAGAACGCAAGATCTCCATTGCAGATTGTCTCGCTATGTTAAAGAAGTTTAACATAGCGAGACAACTTTAAAAAAAGTAACGGAGATCTTCCTTTCTCCGTTGCTTTTTTAAAGCTGTCTCACTATGTTAAACTCCTTTAACATAGCGAGACACTTTGTAAAAAGCAACACAGATCTTGCTTTCTCCATTGTATTTTTTAAAGCTGTCTCGCTATGTTAAACTCCTTTAACATAGTGAGACAGTTTGTAAAAAGCAACGGAGATCTTGCTTTCTCTGTTGCTTCTACCCACAGCTCTGATGTACTGCGTAAGCATACGCATGCGCTGTACATCAGAACTGCTGCAGAATACCAGACAGCTGCGGAAGGGCAGCAAGGAGGCATTATACAATGCCATTATTTAAGAAAAGTCAGCTACCCAGACCACCTTTAATACAATAGAAAACTGGCTTTCTGAACATCGTCTGATCCTAAATCCCAAAAAAACTAAAATGCTGTTATTTTCACCAACACATAGGTCTACCGCTTTCACCTTTACCATAAAATCAAATGATGGCACAATAATCTCCCCTGACCCATCTACAAGACTATTAGGTGTCATCATAGACAATAATCTCAAATTTGACCTACATGTTAAGCAAACTATCAAAACCATCAATAAAAAACCTTCCTAACCCCTCCAGCTAAAATTGCCATAGCTCGCTCTCACCTTCTTTCAACCCTTCTGTATGCATCCCCTCTACTCTCGAATTTGAACAAGACTGTCCTTAACAAACTCTCAGTTTGCTACAACCACATTGCCAGGTTTGCCACTGGGCTGCCTTTTAGGACACATCATTGCATCAATCTAAATCAGCTTGGTTGGCTTGAACTACCCAGCCTAATCCAGTATAACCAATTGATTATGGCCTATAAAATCCTCTATAATCCGGACAATACTCCTGCACTTAAAAATATTATCACCCCCTATAACAATCCTAGACCGCTTCGATCCTCTAACAAACTACTAATTCAGACAAGCATAATTAATAACACAGCCGGTGATTCTCTCTTTGCAAACTCTGTAAGTAGATCCTGGAACTCTCTTCCAGCTGATATTACCTTACTTTCCACCTTAGGTCAATTTAAAACTAGACTCAAACAACATTTGTCACTTAACTGGCTATGTCAATGTATCAAGCCTGGCTAACTCTCTCTAGAATGTGTAAAAATCTGTTAACCAGTTTACTGTGTAATTTAATTTAATCCTGATTTGTGCTCAGGATTAACTGTAACCTGTGGAACTTGTTTAACTTGCTTACTTATGTAATCTCTGTAAATAGTCTGTTTGTAATATGTAATGCTGTATCTGCTTATCCTTGGAGCTTTTCTCCCCGGGCCTCCGCTGAAAATGGACATGCATCCAGTCGGGCTATCCCGGTCAACAAATGTAAAATAAATAAAATAATTAAAATAAAGTAATTTTTTTTTTTCTTAAATAATGTCATTGTATAATACCAATAACCCACTTCTGGGTGTGGGTAATGCTGGATTTACCCACGGTTGTCTTTGTTTGGCCACTCAGGCTTCACCCTCATGACCAAACCATACCAACCGTGGGTAAATCCAGCATTACCCACACCCAGGCGTGGGTTATTGCTATAACAATTTAGCTTTATCTAAGCCTCATCTTTTCGCTTCCTAAGCATCCTATCCTGAACTACCGTTGAAGTCTGAGTGATCTAGATTCACAGGGGATCTTACTCCGCAGTACTGCCTGCCTGTGGGATGGAATTATTTATTCATTTGTTTGGCTGATAGCCAAGTAGGTGAACTGGCCCATGTTCTCTTTATAACTATAACCAGGGTCAAAGACAGGTGATACATTAAGTGGTACTCAAGAATAAAACTGAATAAATTGTTTAAAACTAATATTGTATTACTAGATGCTAAATATATAAAATATAAGTGTGGAATACATAAATAAAACACATTGTTAAAGAAATAGAAACTAATACGGTAACAGGCTGAACTTAAAGCTGAGCATATTGTGTAGATATATTAAATATCTTAAAATGATAACATTTAACAGTGACATTCTTTAGGGCCTATTCATGGAAACAGCATGTATGCTACTCTAAGGAAGATAAAATTATAATGTATAATAGATAAATAGGAAGGGCAGAAGATGAAAGTATGCAAATAGCTTTGAAAATATAAAGAAGTTGTAATGGGAAAACAATACAGGCTAAGAAGCAGAGTAAAGGAATACCTTTGTTAGTACACAGGACTAAAGCTCTGACTTGTTAAACAGCTATTTCTTATACCAAGGGTACAGGGTTGGAATCTTTCCACCTTCACTTGTCTACTGTATGACCTTGAGCAAGTCACTTAACCAGACAGTGCTTTGGGGCAATTGGGAATTTGGGCTTGGCTCATTAACAGTCTCCTGAACTGGGTTTCTAGTAATTACCTATGAACCAAAAGACAAGCTTTGTGAATGTGAACAATGAATTGTATAACTAAGTGGATGCAGGCTGTATATGCTATAATCAGCAGGAAAAAGTAATTGTGTATAGCAGCATCAGTGAGGCAAAAAATGAGAAGGGGTAAGTGATATGACCACTAAGACATTACTTAAAACTTCAGGATGGTAATGCAAATGTGTTAGTGCTATCTGCACTGTCTGCGAATGAGTGCAGGTAAGCTGTGATTCACAGAGGCCACTTACGCTGATGTGCAATTGTCATAGGCAAATGAAGTTATATTGAGATGTAAATGAGAAATGATTTATGCTAATGAAGTATTCCTATGTGATTCATAGTTAAATTTTCCTGCTTTTCTGCACCATCCACAAATTCATTATATAAAGAGGAGTCATGCCTGTTCTACCTGCTTTGTAATACACAAAGATACTGTCACTTGCTGCTAGCCTTGCTTTTTATATTGTGAGATCCTTATATTGGCTGAGCCAAAATTATTTGCACCTAGCGGTGCTCACTGGCCAAGAAAGGAGAGAATAACCCATTATAAGTTGAATAATCAAGAGATACTAGATAGGTTTAGAGTGGATAAGGATATTACAAGGGTCTTAGTTCACACTCAGGAGTGTAACATGCACCCTCCCCCTTAAAGTGCACTGCAGTAGCAGCAATCCATCTACATGGTATAAGAATAGAACCAACAGCCTTCTACACCAAAGGCAAATATGCTACATGTTGTGCTACCAGTGACTACGCATTACCCCCATAAGGGTACTTGAGGAATGTGTGGACTTCCTATTTCTGGGGATACTAAGGCATATATAGTCCTCACTATACTTGCTGCAGGAACCTTCTAGACACATAGTCGGGACACATTGGGTATTTCAGAGTTTTCTGCCTCAAGTATATTGCTGCAGTTTTTGGATGTATTCTTGGCACATATGGAACAGTGCATCTCTTTCCCAGTGTCACCTCGGGACAGAACCAGGACTATGCATGCCTTTTCTGGGTTGGCACATTTCCCTGATTTACTTTGTGCAATAGATTGCACCCATGTTGCAATTAGGGCCCATTCTAGTCCACAGAGTGAGCTGTATCACAACAGGAAAGGATACCATTCCATCAATTGCCAGGTGGTATGTGATGCATGGGGGTGCATCACCAATATCACTGACCAGCATTTTAGCAGTGCACACAAATCTCATATCTGGCAATCTAGCTCACTCTACCTCTTCGTTCTGCATGGTAGGATGCCCAGTGGTCATCTTATTGGTAAGTGGAAAAATATTTTTCTCTTTCTTTTTTATTTTATGTAAGTAGTTATTCATAGTAAAATGTATTGCTAAATACTAAGCTGCTTTTTTCTTTGCTTTTGCCTTCCTCCCTTTCTGTCACTCGCTCTCTCTTTTTTGCCTTCAGGCGATGCTGGATATCCACTGAAGCCATGACTCATGACACCAGTGAGAAGTGAGAAATCCAAGTGAAGCTGCAGAAAACAGCTTTAATACAGCCCTGTCCCGCACCTGTATTGTCATCAAGGGGGAGGATCTTTGGCCTCCCGAAGAGTCATTTTAGGTGCCTGGATGAATCTGAGAGCGTCCTTCAGTATGAACCAGGAACTACATTCAGGATGTTTACTGCATGTTGCATTCTGTACAACATGATCATTCACCAGTCTAGTGGTGAAGTGAGTCATGTTGCCACCGCAGCTCCCAATTCCAGTCCTGCTATTACTAATGCTGACCAGCTAGCAGGCCGGGCTCATACATGGCATACATCTGCGCAGGTAAAGAGGCAGCATCTAGTCCATATTTATGGACCATGACATTCAGGTTAGTGTTTCATTTCTGATTAAAAAAAACACACAAAAGTACAACTGATTCATGCAGAGCTATCTGTGGGCTATGCTATGCTGTGTGATATGCATGGTCTACTGTCACTCTTTATCTGACATTCCTTCTCATCTTCAAATATTTTTTTTATTTCAGAATAGTTAATTATATTATTATCTGTAAAATTCATGCCTGAGTTCTCACTTACTTCTGTTTATTGATGTCTTAAGGCATCATGTCACTACTAAGCACATTTTTATCTGTTTTGGACAATAAATTCTGGTCAGGTAGTGTCCATAACTATGTACATATACAATGTCCTGAAGTCGTACAATTAGTACAAAGAATTACTTCAGTAATTAACATGAGTTCATACCTTGCAACTGCACAAAAATATATATATTTTGTATACATTATGCAGTGTTTTCTCAATATGCCCTATGTTGTCTGTTGAAGCATTGCATATCAGATTATTTTATTTTGTCATACAGAATAATTTGTGGCCTCAGATACAAAAAAAATCATAATTTGTGAGGTGGTTAGGGTGAAGTGGCAGGGTATTCATTTTAATCTGTAATTTTCTTGTTAGTGTTTCCCTGAAAACTTGCATATTACTATTTTTAAGTTGCAGGTAGCTGCCAGCTGTAACAATATCAATGCATACAGCATTGATGGTATTAATGACTGCAGTCTTATGTTATGATATATAGTTTTCTTTCCACAGTTCCGTAAGTTTTAAAGCAGTGCTATTACATGAATGAAATGTATACAGTTGCAAAGTGCCCTATTCTCCCCTCTTTTAATTACTTACTGCCCTTCAAGTTAAGTACTGACCTGTGTTTGTGAAGGTCAAATTTTAAGTAATAGAAATGTCACAATTGAACCACAATAGTTCAAGGTCAAATGTGTCACACACATCTCTTAATGATATTCTAGGTGATCGTGCTAGTGATTTTATTGTCAGAAGAGCTGGTCCAATGTCTTAATTTACTTGATGCAGATGATCCTGATCTGACACTCATATGAGAGGTTCTGCTGGTGTATATGAGCTCTGATACGGCCTACATAAACCCTGTCATGCTTGTTCCCCCAGACTTATTACAGTACCTTCTTGACAAGCACTTGTAGTCTCACGTGATCTGCCCTCATGTCCAGATAGTACCACGTCCTCTTCCCCTTCCAAGACTGATTCCTGCTTGAGTCTGTTAAGTCTTAACCAGTGTACAAATGGAGGTAGCCAGGGATGCTTGGTGTTCCACAATACTACACATTGGTGGGATCATGGCATTATCTCTACTCTCTGACATTTCCATGCAGTGCTAGAAATCCTCATGTATGCCCTGGAGTACTCTGATCATCTCCAGATGACTATCTGTGACAGTGCTCTGAGCCATAACAATGTCACTGCACATTTCCTGCTGGTCTTCCAATGTTTTACATGTTTCCTGGGTAGCTGTGACAAATTCCTGTACCTGGCTCACCTTTGTAAAGTGATATTGTGGATACTGTTGGCTCTGAATGTGTGCCATCCTCCTGAACGTGTTCATCTTGGTTTGAAGACAGCGGTGTAGACGTGCATGGGTTTTCTCTCTGGACAATCACCAGCATGTGCTTGACTTTGTGATGCATTGTCACTCCTGCAGAGTTACTAACATGTTGTGGGGTCTGAGATCCTGCCATTAAATCTGGGGGCTGTGTGCCACTTTCCTTAGGCTGTCTCATGAATATAACTATGTTATCATCATCTTCAGCAGCCATTCTGCTGATGATATCTTCCAAATCTATTGGGAAAGTGGAGTTTTTTTTTTGCTGCCAACCTTGAAAAAGGATTTGAAAACATTACTAATAAAGAAACAGCATACACTACTGTATGCTTATTAACAAGGTGTAGGGGAACAGTGCTGTGCACAGTGCCTTCATTGTCATTCTGTGTAGATGGGAAAGGTTCACCTATTAATAGTAATTGTCATGTGTTTAATGCAATTATTCCATGTCAGCATTCAGTTTTCTATATAAATATATGTTACTGCTTTTAAACCAACCTTCCTGAGCAGGTGAGTGTTGCTTCTGTAGATGTTGGTAATGGTCAGTGTCCACATCAACTCTGATTATTCCAGTCCCATTAGCTTCTCTGTCATAGTCATCCCCATACGGAAAGGAGTTATTCCTCACCTGGTGTTAAAGTAATAATTGTTGCAGGCCCCCCTCCAGTACTGGTATTGGAAATTGTATTCTGCCTGGATTGCTTCTAGTAATTCCTACCAGTTCATTTGCCTCTTCTTGCATTGTGTTAATGTGCATTTTTTCCACTGCCTGCATTAACGTCCACTATAAGTTGATTCCAGGTTTTTCCCCTTTCAACCTCTTTGGGCTCACCTTCACCAAACAGAAGTTTTTCCATATATCCTAAGGACTGAATTTGTCCAATCTCTGCCTTGATCTCTTGTTCTGTATCATTATTTCTCTCAAAAATATGCTACTGTCATACACAAAAAATGTTTGATGTAATCATCAGTCAAACAACACAACAATGAAAGCATATCTGCCATCCTCAGAAAAAGGTTGATTACACAAACCCATATACACACATGCAAAATCTTAGTCCAGCCAAGTATACTTGGGCTATAGTAATGTCTGCACTATCAGAAGTACATTCACAACACTAAAGCAGTTAGTTCATAGGTAGGTACTAGGCTATTGGCCATAGGGCCTATATAAGCCTAGCCAAACGGTACCCTGGCTTTTGCCACCCAAGAAAATTATTTTCTTGTGCCCCTGTCAAGCAGAGCCACAGAAGTGAACCCCAAGGTGAATTTCCTATCTCCCATCCAATCAGTACTAATGAGGAGCTTTGTTTGATATAGATAGGTAGTTTGTTCCAGAGTATGGGAAGTCTCTGAGACAGGAATCTATCCCTCCAGCATGTTCTGTTTATTGTGGTGACAAGGTTTAGGTCCCTAGAGTGTGTAGCTCGGAGGGATTGGGATTTCTTTATGTGGAGCATGTCCAACAGCTCTGGGTTTGACATAGCTTTGTATGCTAGGCAGAGATCACCTCTGAGTAGGCGATATGCAACGGAGTAAAGCTGCAGTTTTTTGAGATGGTCTGCATAGGGCATCTGTTTGAGGCCGGTAATCCTCTTTGTGAGGTATTTCTGTGGCCTTTCCACTTGTTGTAGATGTCTTGTGAGGTACATACCAAAAGGGGCATTGTACTCTATAATAGGTCTAATGAGTGATGAGTAGATGGGAACAATGACCTCTTTTTTCCTGGATGAGAAACCTTTTGTAATGAGGTGTGCCACACAGAAGGATTTCCTGACTACTGTGGTGATGTGATTATCAAAGGAGAGACTACTGTCCACCTGTGTCCCAAGGTTTCTTATCACACTTCTGTGTTAAGTAGACTACCGCCTATGTGGTAGTTCAAGGGTACAAAGTTTTTACCAAAAGGGATGACAATGCACTTTTTGGCATTGAGCTTGAGGCCATGGCTTTGACAACAGGCATCTGTCTCAGTGAGGCCCTTTTGTAGGATGTCCACATTGTTGGGAGATTTGATTATGGCTCCTAGTTTGCAGTCATCTGTGAACTTTGGTAGCCAAAGACCTTCTGTGTTAGCCTGTACTTCAGAGAAGTAGATACCAAACAGGAGAGGACCTAGGACTGAACCCTGTAGTACTCCACTTCTCACTGGTCTGAAGTTGGATTTAGAGTCTGCTACTTTCACAGTGTGGGTTCGGTCAGTGAGCCAGTTGGCAACCCATCTTGTGACATTGGGATTTATACCTAGTTCATTGAGTTTGTCTATAATTCCAGAGTGGGGGGTGATGTTGAAAGCCTTGTTTGGTAACAGACACATCCTTTCCCTAACACTAACACTGTCTTATATTCATAATACTGTCATTTTTCATTCATCTTTCACACGTGTGTTGAGACAACAAAACATCTTTATCACTTCAGTACTTCACAATCAAATCATTGCATTTCTGCCATTTATGCACAGTCACAAAATGATACTAAAGTAAGTGATTTTCTTAGTCATCACTAATAGTTTCCACTGCTTGCAATGATTTTCCATTTATAAATGACAGCTTTACAGTAGTCACAAAAGCTTTTGTAATGTGCCCATCATATCAGTAAAACAAACATTTTATGCAGTAAACTCACAAATTTTACATTATTTTGAAGTGTTGCATATTAATTTACAATATTGCTGTGTTCTTACTTTAATAAGTCTGCAGTTTCCAAATTTGCCACCCAACTCAAGAAACTGCAAATCAATATGGTGGAGTTAAACTTTTTTTCACATACATTCAAGTCCATTTACATGGTTTGTGAGCAAATTAGGCCCATTTACATTTATCTCTGAATCACAGTAATACATGAAGGTCTATAGCCATGTAGGTATTTAAGTCAGTTTTGGCTATTCATGAACATAGCCTTGGACTCACTGGAAGGTGCTGTGGAAAGTGATGGAGTCTGTAGCAGTCCTCACCATGCTGAGGGACCATGGAGATAGCCTCTGTTATGCTCAAAGCTGACAATGTTTAAAAAAGGCAGAATGGAGTCATATGCATGTAAGTTTGCACAATGTTGTTGTTCCTTCGGCTTTTCCCGGTTAGGGGTCGCCACAGCGGAACTCCAGTCTGCTAATGATTGGCAGTAGATTTTCACAGTGCCGAGGTGCCAGCTTGATGCCCAACCTTCAACGAAGGCACGCCCATTCATGCATGTCTTTCGAACGCCACTCGACCATGGGGAGGACATGCAGACTCCACACAGAAGGTGCTCCAGCTGAGAATCGAACAGGAGAACCTCTTACTGTGAGGCGACAATGCTACCGCTGCACCACCACGGCTATTATGAAGTATAATCCCAGGTCATCTTGCATCATCTGGCACACCACTTCTAATGATGACAGAATGTGTGAAGGCATGAGGCTGCTCTCTGAACTGATCAGATAAGGAGACCAAGATTATGGTCTACCTTCTTAGTGATTTCTAGCTGATAAGCTTCAGGTGTGTGTAAGGTGGAGTGAGTGGAAAAGATCAATATCTGGCAGGAGTTGGGTAAGCACCTTTCATCCTTGACAGGGATCACTGGCTCAAACCAACAGTACCATCAGAGGTAGGATGACCTACAGAAGCATAGATGTGACCAGCTGGGTGAGTAGGCTGTCCTAATAGTGGGGAGAAGGCCAGAATTCTAGTTTTTGTCATTTTGTTTAGTCATAGTAAGCATAAAATTAAACTATCAGTATCTATCAGAATGTTGCATAATAGAAGGCTTGTGCTAGAAGAAATATGTCAGCACAAATGTGTCCCTATAATGTTATAATAATGCAAATGATAGCATAAACATATATGTACACAGAACTGTATTTGTATACAAATATATGCAATGTTTATGTGATAACATTATTGTATGTATGAATACAAATGCAATATATGTATGAGCATAGAAATAAATGCAAGTCTGCATATCTCGGTTTGTAAATTACAGCTACACATCTGCAAGAGTACACTTATAAATAATTTTTCATGTATATAAATTATTGTACTTATACACACAAAAAATTGCATTGCCACATAATTTCATTTACAGTATTGCATTATTTTAGTTAGTAGTTAAAGTACATGCAGACCATTCTTAAAGGACTTTGTTTGTGTAGACCAGAAAATATTTATTGGTATAATAATTGTATAAGACAGTAATTTCTTTCTGCAATATTAACTGTACATATAAGATGGCTGAACTCCCAATCAAGCGCCACACCCTAATCTGAGTGGAAGTTAGGAGAGGGGGTGGTGGGTGCAGTAGCAAGTGAGTGACCATCACATACTGAGAAATGATCAGCTGTATTACTTCTGTATATATTTTAAACCATTACCTTACATGTTTGCAGTTATTAGGCATAAAGCTATCACAGCACACATTATTGTACTGAAGTATATGTGCAGTATCCACCTGTAACCCAAACAGTTTTTTTGTTGTTATTGTTTAATCTTCAATTGCTACAGCTTTATATATATATATATATATATATATATATATACAGCTTCACCCTGAACATAATTTACAGACTGCACAAATATATATATGCAAACCATAGCATTTTAAAGTATAGCATAAGACTAAAAGGGTATGAAAAAACTCCAGACAACACTCTTCACTGAAACAAACAAGCTGTGCATACATATAAAAGTATAACAAGTTATTTATAGCTTGCATTGCAATAAGGGGGACAAAGAGGACATAAGAAACTGGAGACTGATCGTATTAAATGATTCAGATTATAAATTTTTTATGAAAATAATAGAAAAGGGGTTGAAAAATAAATTAAATAAAGTATTGAAAGAAACAATATTTAGCAAAAGCGTGGAAGGAATCAAGAGTTATTAGTAGTAATAAGAGAAATTGTGGATGATATAATGAACAGGAAAACGCATGTTAAAATTGTGGCAGGTAATTTGAGTAAGCATTTGACAAGATACAAGATACAACATGAAATTTTATGGGACATAATGAAAGAATATAATATAACTGAGAAGATATTAAAAGTATTTGTTACAGTGTATGGAAAAAATAAATTAAAAATGGTAATGAATGGTTGGTTAAGTCAAGAAATAGATAAGGATGCCCAGCAAGTAGAATTTTATTTGCATTGGTTATGAATACAATCATTAGCAAAATAAATACAGCATTAGAAATAACATAATCTATTCTGAGAAATAGCAGAAGGGATTAAAGTTCCAATTATGTTTTCTTATGTGGATGATACTGTTTTAATGACAAAGAACAAAGAATGGATGGAAGTAGCCATTAGGCAACTTAATAAATATTTGAGGGCTATAGGTATGAGTATAAACAAGGAAAAAAAAGTAAAGTTGCAAGAATGATAGGTAAAATAGGAAATGTTCAGTTTAATAAAGAAGAAATAGAAATATCAAGTATATAATTTGGAAAGCAAATAGTTAAACTGCAGTGATGGGAAGATATAATAAAAAAATGTACAAATTTATTTAACATTTGTTTACCAGGAAAGTCTGACTGGCAAAGAGTCCATTTTCAGTGGAGGTCCTGGGAGAAAAGCTCCAGATGCATGTCTTTGGAATGTGGCAGGAAACTACAGCATTTGGTAGAAACCCATGTGAATGCAAAGAGGACATTCAGACTCTGCACAGAAGGCACCTCAGCCAAGAATTGTACCGGAGAACCTCTTGCTGTAAGGTAACAATACTAACAAGCTGCACCACTGTTTATTTTGGATAATATACAAGTTGTCATATAAAAAGAAAGTGCATTTGATAGATTCTGCATTACTGGGAAAACTGCATGTTCAGCAAATGTGTATATGATCCCTGCGCAATATGAAAAAAATGATGTCTTTTGCATTTTCTTTTATATGGAATCCATATTAAATCCAGTAAAAATAGGTGTGTTATATGGTAAAAAAAAAGAATGAGGGTTGAATCCAATGGTTTCTGCAGCTTCATTAAATCTGTGTAAAGTACTGCCATGGATAAAAAAGGAAAACAAGTCATTAATAAATATAATAATGACAGAAAAATATGAGAATATATGGTGTGTGGTGAGTAAATTTAAAAGAGGCAAATTATGTGTGAATGCTGAAATAAAGACTATCAAGAAAAACATGAAGTTATGGAATATAAAGATATACGATATAAAGCATGACAGAAAAGAATAACATTCAAATATAATAAGTATTTCTGTGCTTATCCATTGGAAAGGTGGGAGGGAGAAAAAAGCTACAGGAATGAGAATAGAGTGGTGTAAGAAATATGTAGAATGCAGAGACTTTTCTACGGAGATTAGCAATAAAAAATGCCAGTGAAATTGAATATGCCATACAAAAAAATCGAAGAAAGGAAAGGCAACTATTGTGGCAAAGTTTAAGCAACAGCACATGTTTTTTAAGATGTGAAAGATTAAAGAAATTATGTGAAAACAATGTAATGTAAGGGATTAAGCAAATGGGGAACATAAACATGGATATGCTGGAATATGATTATTATAAGATAAAACGGGGGTATTTGTAAAAACAAATAGTTAAATGTTTTATATAATATGGACTATATGGAATGAAAGATTGAAAGAGTTAAAATTTAATGGGAAGTGGATATCATCAGAGATAGTGAAAAAAAAAAGATTTTGTCTGTGGAAGAAAGGGTAGGTGTCAGACAAGCAATGGAAATAAAGAGAATACAACATATGCATAAAATTATGTAAATAATAGAAAAGGAGTGGAAAATGATGTCAATAATTGTAAATAATGTATAATATGTAACTTCTGTACACATGATATTTAATAAAGGATCCCTACTCTTTTTCAATAGGTGCTGTGGATCTTCTACATCCACTTGAGCTACCACAAACTCAAGCAGATGGGGCCGCGGCTTAATATCTCATCCAAAAGACAGCATACTCAGGAGTGTAGCATCCCCCCCCCTTATGCTGCACTACAGTGACAACAATTGATCTACCTGGTGTGGGAATAGAATCCACAGCCTTCTACACCAAAGGCAAGTGTGCTACCTGATGTTCATCGTGTTACCCTGCTGCAGTCATCACACTTGGGTTATCCTGCCATCAGCCGGTCCCGCAGTCGGCCTGAGTTCCAAAGTCTTGGTCCAGCGTCGGTTGCTGTCACTTCCTCCCTGATGTCAGTGCACCAGGGGTATATAAGAGGCATCCGATGCCATTTTCCTCAGTCTTTCTTGCCACGCGGTGCCCGAAGCAGAAGCAGTTCGCAAGTGCCAGTCGGCCGACACCTGATATTTTCTAATTGAATTTCAGTCCGAAGTATTCAATAAAGCTAAGTACCCCATTGGGGAACCTTTTCTTGCCTCAGTCCGATATCAGAAAAAGTTAACAATTGCATTTCTTGTGGGAAGCAAATACCTCATAAGGACTTCTACTCTTATTGTATTCCTTGCCTAGGCCCAGACCACGACGTCACAGGTTGTCGGTTTTGTGCTAGGTTTAACAAATGAACTATAAAACGCCGTTTTGACTTCACTCGACATTACTTTGGTAGGAAATTTAATTATATCATGCCGTCAGAGCAGCTGACAACCGGCATGCATAAAAAATGCAAGGATAAGGACAGGCAGCCTAGAACCAAGCCAGACTCTGAGGCCTCTGCTGGGCCTGTCGCCGGTTCTCCAGTTTTCAGTGAGGCATCTACGCAGCCCCTGACGACCGCGGAAATGGAACCCCAGACAGCTTCGGATTCTCAAGCGGAGTGTACTAGGCTGTCACAACCATCTTCATTAGGCCCATCTGACACCGGAGCAGAAGGTGATCCTGGTGCAGTAGAAACACCTTCGGTTTCAGAAGGTGTCTTCAGACCAACTACACTCACCATTAAATCTTATGCTAAGCTAAAAACTCCATTAAAACCAAAAAAGACTGTACATCAGTCTCCTGTTCAAGGCCCCATGCCTAGGAAATGGAAGCTTAAGATGGCTGAAGACTTGATTTCCCTAATCAGGGGTTCCCATCCCCCTCCTGATAAAAGGCCTAGACAAGGGGAGGACTATGCTTCCTCTGACCAGGTTTCTATTTCCTCGGATTCTTCTGAGGAACAGGATTACGCTATTCCCCCTTATGAAGATTCTGATGCTGAAGACTATTCCCTCAGCATCTCCCCCTGAAGACTACTCCTTTGGGGAAACTTTACATACCATGAGGGAACATTTCCACTGGGAAGGCCAGGACTACTCTGATTCTAAGAAAAGGCTCAGAGAGTTTCTCTTACTACCCCAGCATAGACCACTTGCTATCCCTCCAGTTTTAGATATTGTGGATGATGTTTACTTAGAGTCTAGCCTAAACCCAGACTCCCTACCTCCTGCTCCAGCCAAACCAGGCAGATACTACAGAGTACCTGACACACACAAATTCCTTTATAAAAGCCCTCTGGCTGACCCAGAAACAATTTCCCAGGGTCCCAAAGGGGATAAAACTTCTATGGCAAAAAATCCTGTACCCTCTGAAAGGGATTCCAGAGCCCTAGATCGATGGGGAAAGAAGATATACACCTCAGCTACTCTGGCTATGAGAGCATTAAATTGTCAGTTCCACATGCTGAAATATCAGCAATACCTAATGTCTCAATTAAAACTAAAACTGAGCACACATTCTGAACAGGCTGAATTCAAAGAAATGCAGGATCTGTTGCATGCAGCTGAACAGGTGGGCAAACATACTTTACAATGTGGATTTGATTCATTGGAAGCTTCCTGTAGAGCAGCTGTTACTGGGTCTGTCATACGCAGACATGCTTGGTTAAAAGAACAAACCCTACCTGATCATGTTAAAGCAAAATTATTGGATGCACCTTTACAGCAGGATGTTTTATTTGGTGTCAAAGCAGAAGAGGTTTTAAAGAAAATGGAGGATAAGGCAAAGTCTATGCAGACGGTCAAGGATTTTTTACAGGTACAACCCCCTCGTTTCAGCAGAAATTGGCCAACAAAAAAATGGTCCTTTCTAGCTTCTGACAGACCACAGAGGGGCAAATACAGATGCCCAAGGGGCAGAGGTCAGTCACAAGGCCCTTACAAACCTCGCCAATGGGGAGCCACAACCCATAAAGGAAGTGAAGACAGGCCTCAAGCTAGCAGAAGACAAACACAGTGACTCAACCCTCCAACTACCAAGCAAATCTCTCTTGGCAGCTCCCTTGGGAGGAAAATTAGCACTTTTTGCAGAAAACTGGCACATCATCACAAAAGACAAATGG
Source organism: Protopterus annectens (assembly GCF_019279795.1). NCBI lineage: Eukaryota > Metazoa > Chordata > Ceratodontiformes > Protopteridae > Protopterus > Protopterus annectens. Next base: position 499,150,866 of record NC_056748.1, read on the forward strand.
GTCCTAAACATTGTATCACAAGGATACAGATTCCACTTTCATACCTTGCCAAGGATAAAAGGCATACCAAACCTGCCACCAAATCAATGGGCAGAGGCACAAAAACAAATTACAGCTCTCATGGACATGAGCCATTCAACAGGTACCTACACAGGAGCAAGGACAAGGCTTTTACTCAAGACTCTTTCTAGTCTCCAGAAAGGACAAAGCATGGAGATCCATTCTGGATCTTTCAGTTCTGAACACCTATCTGCAAGTACCAAAATTCAAGATGCTAACACTACAGTAGCTTCTTCCCATGCTGGGCAAGAAGGCTTGGCTAGTAACATTGGATCTCAATTAGGCATACCTGCATGTCCCTATCAGACAAAATTGCAGAAGATACCTCCGCTTCATTGCAGGTTCAACACATTATCAATTCTCTGCACTGTCCTTTGGCTTATCTACTGCACCCAGGGTCTTCACAAAATGCCTGGCACCAGTAATTGAATACTGCAGACAAAGAGGCATTCAAATATACCCATACCTGGACGACTGCCTTATTCAAGCAGAAAGCAAGGACATACTTTTAAAACATCTGGCATTTGTCAAACACCTTCTAAGTTGCCTAGGGTACACAGTGAATGAAAAGAAATCAGAACTAGTGCCCTCACAAAACATAATATTCCTGGGTGCCAGCTTGAATACGACGACCCAGATGGCTTATTTCACGCCAGACAAGCAACAACAGCTGACTCAATACTTCAAAATAATGGCAACAAATACCCAACTCCCTGCAAGAAAAATTCTGCAGGTCTTGGGATTCATTGCATCTTGCATACTACTAGTACCATTTGCAAAACTGCATATGAGGAAATTACAATGGTACCTGAAAAGCGTATGGACTCAGCACAGCCAGTTTGGAAACAATGATACCACTCATTCCCTGCCTTCAACAAGAGTTTCTATGGTGGGCACAGGCATGTCACCTCAACAAGGGTCAGCCTTTCACATTACCCACAGCCAGGCAAACTATGACAACAGATGCATCGGACTATGCCTGGGGAGCACACATGGACGGACAGTGCATTCAGGGAAAATGGACTACAGATCAAAGGCATCTGCATATCAATCAAAAGGAAATGCTAGCAGTACAGAATGCCCTAACAGCTTTCAAGGACCTCTTACACCCAGGACAACTACTGATAAAGACTGACAATACCACAGTAATGTGGTACATCAACAAGCAAGGGGGGCACACATTCCTACCCTCTATGCAGGCAAGCAATGACCTTGTTGAATACAGCACTGTCTTATCAAGTTCAACTACAAGCACAATTCCTGCCAGGAAAGAAAAACACATTGGCAGATGACCTAAGCAGAAACATCATGGATCCCCACGAGTGGAAATTGGATCCACAAGTATTTGCAATGATAACTCAAAAATGGGGACGCCCAGACATAGATCTGTTTGCCAACCCCTAAAACTACCAACTTCAAAAATTTTGTACAAGGACATTCCACCCACAAGCTTGGAAAGTGGACGCCCTCTCATTCAGTTGGAAAACATTAACAGTGTATGCCTTTCCTCCACTGCCTCTTCTAGCAAAGGTGCTGCTGAAAGTCAGATTAGAGAGGCCACAAATGATACTCATTGCACCAGACTGGCCACACCAGCACTGGTATCCAATTCTAAAGAACATGGCCCGCGGCCCACCATGGATTTTACCACAAATTCCTCACCTGCTCACCCAACGAGACAATCAAATTCTACACAGCCAGCTCAAGTCTTTAAACCTGGATGCATGGCAAATTACCTAAACAATCAACCAACACCACTATCCAAAGCTGTTATGGATGTCATTCTGGAGGCCAGGAGGCCCAGCACCAGGAAAACCTATTCAGACAAATGGAAAAGATTTTGTGCCTGGAACCAGGCTAAAGGCCAAAATCCCCTTGATCCAAACATTCCTCAGATTCTACAATATCTGACTGAGATGTTGCACAAAGGACTTTCCTTTTCATCTATTAAGATCCACGCCTCAGCAATTTCAGCTCATTACAACACGGATCCTCCTTTATTTTCACATCCACTCCTAAGGCAGTACCTCAGAGGGGCTAAGAACATAAGACCGCCCAGGAGAGCACCAACACCTACTTGGGATCTCAACTTTGTTCTGGAAAAACTTACACTGCTGCCCTTTGAACCAGCTTTCTCAGCTGATTTAAAGTTTCTTTCATGGAAAACTGCCCTGCTGCTAGCAATAACTTCAGCTAGAAGAGTCTCAGAGCTACAGGCACTAATGGCAGTGGAGCCTTTCCTCATTTTTCATCAAGACAGTCTCTCTGCGAACTAACCCTTCCTTTATGCCAAAAGTGGTATCCAGTGTGGCCCTAAACCAAACCATTCATTTGCCCACCTTTTTCCCAAGTCCCCAGAACAAAGGGGAAAGACTCCTGCACTCTTTGGACATTCACAGACAATTATGTTACTACTTGGATAAAACCAAGGCTTTCAGAAACTCTGACCAGCTCTTTGTAGCCTATGCTGCAGGAACACAAGGAAAAGCTATCTCAAAACAGACCATTTCAAAATGGATAGGTCATTGCATACGTTTCTGCTACACGCATCATGGGAAACCGGTACCTACTAGCATTAGGCCCCACTCCACCAGGGCCACAGCTACATCAGCAGCCTTTCTCAGGGGGGTTCCAACCAAGGATATTCTGGAAGCTGCAACTTGGAGTTCAGTGCACACCTTCACCAAACACTATCATTTACCTCTATATTCTAAAACTAGAGCTGGCTTTGCCACTGCAGTTTTGCAGGGCCTACTAGCTTCTTCTAACCCTCTTTAACTCCACTACCCATCCTTAGCTTTGGGATTCAACCCAAGTGTGATGACTGCAGCAGGGTAACACAATGAACATAGTACAGTTTTGTACCTACCATAAATGTAGATGTTCGAGTGTTCACCCTGCTGCAGTCCAGGTTACCCTCCCTCCATCCCCTCTGAACTAGCTGGACTTATCCAGACCTTTCTATCCTATACAACCTTTGTGGTGTATTTGCTTGTGACTGAAAGTATTGTTACATTTTTGCTTGTATATTTATATATAACAATATGTATTGCCTACCTATTGGGGGCACCTGTCATCTGGGGCAAGAAAAACTGAAGAAAATCGTGTCGGATGCCTCTTATATACCCCTGGCGCACTGATGTCAGGAAGGAAGTGACAGCAACCGATGCTGGACCAAGACTTTGGAACTCAGGCCGACTGCAGGACCGCCTGACGGCAGGATAACCCAAGTGTGATGACTGCAGCAGGGTGAACACTCGAACATCTACATTTATGGTAGGTACAAAACTGTACTTTGTACCACTCACCAGACTTCACAAATCAGGGTTTTCTATTTAATGACAACCCAGAGCTTTACTCCAAATATAGATCAATTAACTCCTTTTTCAACTCAAGCCAAAACAAAATTAGGTGGAAAAATATTCTCTAAAAAACAAGTATCAGTAATTCCCCAATATACTAAAATCCTTCTAGGAGGAGACATTCACCCTAATCCTGGCCCACCTATCACAATGAACATCAAGACAATTTTCTTTCATACACTATTCTAACCCTACAAAGGGCAACCACACCCTAACCCTGGTAATCTAACTTTTGCTGCAATAAATGTTAGAAACATAAGAAATAAAATTGCTGAACTACATGCCTGAATTATCCAAGATAAGCCTGATAGTCTCAATGTAACTGAAACTTGGCTTTAACCCTGCATAAACAGCTCTGAAATTACACCTGCCAGCTATATCATCCGTAATTACCATATAACGAGGAAAGGTGGTGGTATTGCTTTAATATTTAATATCCTCTTATTGTATACCAACTGTTGTAAAGTCTACAATCTGTATGCTACTACTCTGTAATATATCTTTTGTAAATGTTTCTTCTCTCTGTAAACATATGGAGTTTTTCTCCCCAGGAGTCCGCTGAAAAAGGACACTTGTTGTCCAGTCAGACTATCCTGGCAAACAAATGGTAAGTAAATAAATAAAATAAATATTTCCCAAGAACTACCACATTTCCCCTTACAACAAATCAATACCAAAGTTCAGTCTGGCAGGGCTTCTTATAACTCTCCTGAAATTAACCAGTTATTAACAAATATATATTACTGTTCTTTACATCCTTTCTGGCAACACACATCTAATTAATAGCCCCACACATTATAGCAAGACATCAAATTCCCTATTAGACTTGATCCTAGTATCAGACCCTAGCAAATACACTGGCTCAGGTACAATGTCTGACTGTTTCAGTGATCATCTCACACATGCACTTAAACAGCATGTTTATAAAACAACATGCAACCTTTCCAAGTTTAACCCAGATATGTTCATTACTAACCTATCATCTATTAACTGGAACTTCCCCATAATACTCCCCTTAGGTGATACTGTAAATGAATTCAATACAACTTTCCTGAATATCCTAAATAGCCGTGTACCTCCTAGAAAGAAGACAGTAAAAAAATAATGCAATCTAGCTATCTAAAAAGAACAGGATGCTAATGTAGGACAGAGGGAAAAAACATGGAAAGAATGGCAAAAATATAAACCACCACGATATCTTGAAAACTTCAGAATATTTTACAATTGCGCTAAAAAGCAAATCAATGAAGACAAAAAACTATACTATAATAACTTTCAGAATAATAGTAAACAAAACTGTAAAACATTCTGGACAGCCATCAAAGAAATCTTGCATCTTGGCCAAAAATTCAGCCCTTACCCATCACCCAATAACTCATCACATAAACCTCATTACAATTCCATTCTTATTTTATAAATAGTATTGCATCTCTAACCAAGGATTCTCCAATAGATAATCCTAACCCTGCCCAGCAGACACATATCACCACATCCACTTTCACCTTTAGACCTTTTTCCACATCCTATATAAATCCACTCTTAATCAAACTCAAACCATGCTCTGCTTCAGCTGATGACCTTACAAGTGAATACCTAAAAAGAGCATCCAATAACATTGTCTACCTTGTCTCAGTCCTTATAAATAAGTCAGTCCAGGAATCCTGCATTCCCTCTCTCTAGAATAAGTCACACGTTATCCCTCTGCATAAAGGAAGAAATTCAACAGATATTACTAACTTTAGACCTGTAGCAATCTTAATTCCCCTCTAAAAAATATTTGAAAAATGTATTCAAAAATAATTGCTAAACTGTCTCCTGCAGGAAGAACTCCTATTCCCCAGACAACATGGTTTCCATCCTTCCCAGTGCACTAACACTGCACTTTTAACCAACATAGATACTGCGAATAAAGTTAGAGATAACAGCAAACTAGTCTCCTTCTTATTTCTAGACTTGTTTAAAGCTTTCAATACAGTTTGTCTCAGCAAACTGCTACTTCAAATGTCATTAGGTCTCTCTCAGCCCACCCTTCCATTATTCAAAAGCTACCTATCCAATGCGTATCAGTCAGTAAAATGGCACTCCACCCTCTCTCCATACCTCCCAGTCACCACCAGTGTACCAGAAGGCTCTATGAAAGGGACATTCCAGAAAACTATGGGTAACATGTTAGGCATATCACAGGCATCAACCTTTGGAATCTTAAAACATTTCCAAAACATTATGATACAGCAAGTGGAAGAGTATAAAAGGTTGTTCAAGACATCAAGGAAGAGAGATCTAGCAGTGTACATGACATTTTATGAAATTGTCCATTTTTCTGAGGTCCAGGAAGTATAGATTACATCAAGTGTTGTTATCAGGGACATACCATATGCAGACAGTCTGTAATATACTAACTCAATGGGCTTCCACTTCCTGAAATGTCTGCTAGACTGTAATGCCCAATGGAATATATATATATATATATATATATATATATATATATATATATATATATATATATATATATAATGTGTTTGTGAATCACCCAGACAGTTCACACAATTGACACATTTTGCACATATCTAATCTATACCAAAGCTTCCTACAAGGATACTTTCCACATGGTCACTTATACCAAAGATTAGACCAGAAGATGGACATTGGCAAGATTTACATGGTCATTCAGAGAAAATAGCCTTAAGACTCATATGAATATTATTTGGTGCACTGGACAGCAGTCCATACACACAAAGTTGAATACCAAAAAAAGGAACATTCCCCCCCTTAAAATGCTAAATTGTAGCAGCAAAGACTGCAATCTAATTACTCTAATCTACTAAATGTATTAGTTTGATAGTGCTTAATCACTGACAGTAGGGCAATTATTAACCCTGCCAATTGTAACTCCTGACATCTTACAACTGAAGTAGCTGCCCCCTTCAGCCCAGTCAAGTTATGGTATTGGTGGTACTTGCCCTGTGAGTTTCAGAATGATGAAATAATGTTGTGGTGCCATAAAGTATTTTGTTGTAAATAGGGGAATATTTTGTAAATATGTTGTAAACTGTGTTGTACATATACTGTTTTATATATGTTTTAGAGTTGGTTAGAAAGGTTGTCACAGAGCATTCTATTAACAAGCAATAATTGTTTTATGATTAATGAAAAAGAGGGCTGTGGCCCTGTTAATCATGGATGTTTGCTTCTTGAAGAATGGGAGGTTTGTGCCTGTAACAGTGGTTCTTGGAAATATGCTGCAACAAAGACAAGATAATAAATATCCAGAAAAAAGGAAGCTGTGTGAAATTTCCTTGCAGCTGTAGCAAAACTAATATGAGAGACATTACAACTTTTGTGGCCTTAACTGTGCTAAGATCTCTCAGAAATGCATACAGTAATGTCACTATCATACACACAACCTTCATTCCATGTATTCAACACAAGCACACAAACATGCACTCACCACCAATGATCTTGTACTCACACACGCACATACATTTCAAACCAGATCCAAGACCTTGTCTTAATAACATTTCGTTTATAAGAATTATCAAAGAAAAAATTAATCATTATAAGAAGATAGCAGTTCTGTCTTTGAACGAACAAACTTTCAACAAAATAAAGGATACTGTCTATACAGGGCAAACTACATACAGAAAGAATTTCTTCAGACTAGAAACCACAACTTCTCCCATATCACAGCCAATAGAAAGCCAAGTGACTTCCTTCTACTAAGCCTAAATACTAGAAGTATATCCAACAAAGTCCATGAACTCCATGCCACCATAGACTTGTACTCCCCAGATATAGTCATCCTGACAGAAACCTGGCTAAAACCTCACATTACCAGTGACCAAATACTCCCTACCGGTTACAGCATACTAAGAGTAGACCGGCTAAACAAGAAAGGAGGCGGTGTAGCTATAATATTTAAACAGCAACTAAACATCCAGATCTTAAAATCATCAGCTCCACAAATAGGCAATGAAGAAATAATATATACCAACCTCAAAATAAACCAAAACAAAACCATCAACATAATTGGATGCTACTTCCCACCTGGCCAAAACATCCCTCCACTAGAAAACCTCCTCAGCTGGTCTACCCACCATCTCCCCCAGTCACCAATCAGGATAAATAAAAACTCCAGCAAGCACACTACCCTGGATTGGATACTAGTCAGTAAGAGCCCCCAGTCATATATAACAGGCTGCTTATCAGATAGCCAAAGTGATCACTCCCTAACATTACTACTCAAAAAATACCTAGACCAAGCTAAACCTGTCATCTACCGTCAAATACATAAAAAAACTAAACTTTAACCCACTCACATTCATCTCATCTCTCAAAGAATGTAACTGGCATCCCCTAAAGTACCTCAGTCTTGATGACGCAATTGAATTTTATAATACTACCTTCATGAGTATCCTTAATTACCATGCCCCCATAAGACTTTCCAGAACGAAAGCACAACCCTCCCCATGGCTACAGAAAACCACTAAATCAGAAATGAAAAACAGGGATAAAGCCTGGAAGCACAGGCGCAAAACCAAAACCCCCTTAACTAGACAGAAATTCCAAGAACTACGCAATACAGTTAAAAAGCTAATAAAACAGGACAAATTCCAATACTACCAGTCTGCCCTAGACTCCTCCCAACACAGCCCCAAACAATTCTGGTCCTCCATAAACTCCATCCTCCACCCAGGTAAAGTCAGTACCCCTTCTCCTAACATCCCTCACTCCTCCAAAAATATTGCTACCTTATTCAACACACACTTCACACAAACCATACTATCACTAGCTAAACAACACAACCCCCATCCCCTCCAACCCACACCTTCAACTAGTAATCTCCCCACTGCCTTCTCTTTTTCTCCTGTACCTACCTCCAACATAAAAAAACTCTTAACTAAACTTAAGCCCACCAAATTAGCAGCAGACAACCTCCCAAGTGAATACCTACAAATCGCAGCTGATGCTCTGGCCTACCCAGTATCCATCTTGATTAACCGATATCTGTCAGAAAGTTACATTCCCACACTGTGGAAAGTATCTCATATAATTCCCCTCCACAGAACTAACCAATAACCACCCCATAGCTATTCTCTCTCCACTGTCCAAAATACTAGAGAGATGCATACATTCTCAGGTCTCAGACTACCTCCTTACTAACAACCTCCTTTCCAATACTCAGCATGGTTTCCGACCAAACCATAGCACCACCACTGCCCTACTCTCCTTTACTAACACTATCCTCCAGCATAAAAACAATGGCTATCACTCCTCTGCTACTTTCCTAGACCTATCTAAAGCATTTGACATGGTCCCACACAAACAACTCATCTCTGTCTTCAATAACCTATCCTTCTCTCAATCAGTCACCAACTGGTTTCAAAGTTACCTGTCTGACTGCCAACAATCCATTGTATGGCAGAATTACATATTTCCCCAAATACCTGTCTCCACAGGGCTTCCCCAGGGATCCATCCTTTGACCTCTACTCTTCTCTGTTTTCACCAATAATCTAGCCTCTGCCACCAAACATGGCACACTCATACAATACGCAGATGACTCAACCATCATCTGCTCAGCCCAGTCCCTACCCAAACTGCAAAAAGTCACACAGGAAGCCTTTTCCTCTGTTGAAACTTGGTTATCCGATGCCTAATTAATATTCAACCCAAACAAATCTAAACTACTCATCTTCCAACCCACCAAACATACTCAAAACAACTCTCACTTTAACATCACAGCAAAAGACAACACCACTATAAACCCAACTGAACACACCAAATTGCGAGGAGTGGAAACAGACAATAAACTAAAATTTGACATTCACATATCCACGACTATAAAAAAAAGTCCACAAAAAACTAGAAGCATTATACAGAAATAAGCAACTTCTCACCAAAGCAGCAAAGATTTCAATAGCAAATTCCCACCTTATCTCCACCCTACGTTATGCCTCTCCAATATATACCAACCTAAGGCAATGCGATCTAAACAAGCTAGAGACCTGCTACAACAAAATCGCCAAATTCGCCACAGGGGCATCCTACCGTAGTCACCACTGTCTCTCACATGCTGAACTGGGCTGACTTGAACTCCCTCAACTCCTTCAATGGTATCAACTCTCACTCGCCCACAAACTAGTAAACCATCCACTAAACGTCCCATCCCTCCAGAATCTACTCCAACCCTATCGCACCACCAGACCACTAAGATCCAGTAACAAAAATCACTTGCAGATCACTAAAGCCAATAACTCTGCTGGTGAAGCACTATTCTCTTGTGCCATAGCCAAATTATGGAACTCCCTCCCACCCACAATTACCTCCGCACCATCATGCACCCACTTCAAAACATTACTAAAAGCGCACCTAAAAACATGCTGGCTATGTCCTTGCAACTTTTAGATGTTCACCATTTTGATATCTTATGTTTATCAGAAACTTGGCTAAAACCTACCATTAAGGATAATGAAATTACCCCTCCCGGGTATAATATCTTTAGACTGGACCGTAAAACCAAAAAGGGAGGTGGCGTAGCAATTCTGTACAAAGCACAACTACAAATTAGTATTATAAATCTTAACCTTACTCAGGACAATAATGCAGAAGTAATCAGCTCAAAACTTCAAATCAACCCTAATAAAGCTATTAACATAATTTGTGTATATCTCCCCCCAGGAAATAACACTAACACTCTAGAACGCATCCTGAGCTTGCTGTCAAACAACCTCCCCCAAGAAACAGTAGTTCTAGGTGACTTTAACATTGATTGGAATTCATTTAATAGTATAAACCCTACATCCCACATAAACCTATATGGCTTCTCTCAACTCATTAACTGTCCAACCAGAACTGATAAATCCAACAACCATGAATCTATTCTAGACTGGATTCTGATTAATACTCCCCAACAAACCTACCAGTCCGGTACCCTTCCAGATGATCGTGACCATTCTTTAACTTATGTCATTAGACACAAAATCAACCTAACCTTACCTGCCACACTTAGAACACTAAGAACAAAAAAGACTTTTAACTCAGAACATTTTCTAGCTGATCTAAAATATTGTAATTGGTCCTCATTGAAATATCTTCCCTTAATGAAGCAGTAGATTACTTTAACTCTACATTCTTATCAATTCTAGACCAACATGCCCCAACTCGTACCATCAGAACCAAATCAAAAGTAGCACCCTGGCTAACTAATAATACTAGGCATAAAATCATTATTAGAAATAAATCATGGTCAAAATGGCGCAACACTAAAAATCAAACTGATCGTCAAAAATTTAGAGAGCTTAGAAACAGCACTAAAAGAGCTATCCTGACCGACAAAAAAAACTATTACCTTCAGCTGCAGAACATCACTAATAAGGAACCTAAAAATTCTGGGCCAGTATTAATAATCTTCTGTCTCCAGGTCACTCCATTACACCTAATCCCCAGGACTCTAACCCAGAAAACCCTAAACAAACAGCAAATGACTTCAACTCATTCTTCACAAACACTATCCAAACACTAGCTAGTCATCTATCTCCTGATACCTCAAATCTTCCTCCATCCACATTAAATCCACCTCCTACACTCCAATTACAACCAGTCTCTACCTCCTTTATCACATCATTGCTCCTAAAGTTAAAACCCACCACTCCCTCTGCAGACAAACTGCCTGCAGAATTCTTACAGATAGGTGCCAAAGCCTTAGCCTACCCTATTTCCATCCTGATCAATAGATCTATAAAGGAAGGAATCTTCCTCTATCTGGAAAATATCTCATATCATCCCACTACATAAAGGAGGAAACTCTAATGATTTCTCTAACTTTGTCCAATAGCTCTCCTCTCACCAATCGCAAAAATCATGGAAAAATGTATTCACAAACAAGTATTAAATCACCTTCTCAACAACAACTTACTCTCTAACTGTCAGCATGGTTTCAGACCCTCACACAGTACCACTACTGCTTTACTCTCCTTCACTAACTCCATTAACACTAACCGTAACAATAACTATCTATCTTCCTCTGTCTTCATCGACCTATCCAAAGCTTTTGATATGGTGAATCATAAACTTTTACTACATATCCTACAATCACTGGCTCTTGATCATCTTGCCTTGTCCTGGTTTGCATCTTACCTAGAAAATCGTCAGCAGGCAGTACTTTGGAAAAACTCACTTTCTAATCTTCTACCTATCTCCTTAGGTGTACCTCAAGGCTCTATCCTAGGCCCTTTGCTATTTTCTATCTTTATTAATGACCTTCAATCTGCTATCCCATATACTACCTGTATACAATATGCGGACGACTCAACTATAATCTGCTCTGCTAACTCTCATACAGAACTCCAGTCACTTACTCAAAAGCTTTCAGTGCTGTAGAACAATGGTTCTCTTACCGCTGTCTACTCCTCAACCCCAAGAAAACAAAACTATTACTTTTTCACCTACTGTAAATCTACTCCACCTTACTTTACTCTTACATCCACTGACGGAACACTCATCTCTCCTGACTTGACCACAAAACTATTAGGGATAACTATTGATAATAACCTCAACTTTGACTCTCACATCAACAACACCATAAAATTAGTTAATAAAAAAATAGGATCCCTTTACAGAATCAAACCTTTCCTAACACCCTCAGCAAGGTCCACCATTGCTAGATCTCACCTAATCTCCACTCTTCTCTATGCTTCCCCCATTTACACTAATCTTTCCAAAAACAACATGAAGAAACTAGAAACATCCTATCATAACATAGCTCGATTCGCTATTGGATCTCCTTTTAGAACTCATCACTGCTTGAACCTAAAAGAACTAGGCTGGTTTGAACTTCCTAACCAACTTGTACTTCAACAGATCTTAATTGCTTATAAGATTCTATATCAGCCAACCAACACACCAACACTTACTAGCCTTATTTCTCCATACAACAACCTGCAACAACTACGTTCCTCAAATAAACTTCTGATTAATATTACCAAACCTAACAATAATGCAGGCGTCAGTTTATTCTCCAACTCTGTTGGAAAAACATGGAATAAACTACCCTCTGATATCACTTCTTTAACCTCTTTCCAACTTTTCAAATTTCAACTAAAGATTTATCTCAATAAACACTGGCTTTGCTCCTGCACTAATCCTGACTAATGCCAACTCTTCTCTTCCATTACCCTTGTTAAACAAAAAAAAAACAACTTTATTTTTTATATTATCTGGTTAACCTGCTATGATGTCATGTGAACTTTTATGCCAATATATTTTTTTATCTGATTATATTATTCTTTTTATTTCCTATCTTTCTTATGTAACCATTTATGCCTTTTTGTAAAAGTGTACAACTGATGGAGCTTTTCTCCCCGGGCCTCTACTGAAAACGGACATATATCCAGTTGGACTAGCCCGGTCAACAAATGTAAAATAAAATAAAAATAAATAATAAAATAAATAATATCACCCACCCCATCAAACCACTACTTTTCTTTCCACTCCACTAACTACCTTGTTTATAGCAAGCTCAGATGCTCATAAGCCTAGTACTTATTATACAGCAGGAACTTCTTACTGTAACATTTGTTAATGTCTGTTATGTACTTCGCAGATAAAGATTTTAGTTGTCTACTGATGTACTATGTTCTTCATCTGTAAATATGTTTGTAATTAATTGCTATGTTAAATTGTTAATTGTTATGTAATCCAATGTAACTACTGTCTGTTTATTTTAACTGTGGAGCTTTTCTCCCTGGGCCTCTGCTGAAAATGGACCTCCGTCCAGTCGGACACTCCCAGTCAACAAATGTACATAAATAAATAAAATAAAAGTGGGTAAAGGTCAAATTTGAACCTTAGGCTATGGAGGTGTGAAGCAGAGTTCTTATGTCAGGCATAATTCTAATCAGAGGCCTAACCCTGCACCTGAGAGAAAGAGAAGTTGTGGGTTGGCATTGTGGTTTCTACTAGACCTGAGGTTACTGTAATTGATTAAAAGGCATGTCTAGTCACCCTGAGATGATTACTGCTCTGTTTCTTATCTAGGTGATGGCTGTTTATACCACAGATGTATGATTAAGGTAAAAGGAATGAATACACAAATGTAAATAATGGCTTCAATATTATATTTCAGTGCAGTAGTATCAGGCACATACAGTGTAACCCATTACAACTCCCTGCTCCCTGTGTGAATGCAACCCCACATGCACACAAACTCAGAGTCAGACACCCATGCACACACATCCACAATCAAGCTGAAACATACCTCTTCACAGTCATAGAAACACTTACCCACATACATTCTTCAACATACACACACACATGCACATGTCTATCCATAAGTGAAACCACAGTGCAATTACCCTGCCTAATCCACATCGTCTTATACCAAGGCTTCTTCATTTTCTTCTGAAGCCAACTCTCTCAATGAACTACATTCTATAGCCTTAGATCACAATTCTCACTCACCCTCTCCACCCCACTGACAAAACTCCACTCTACCAACCACAACTTTTCAGTAATGGCATCTCATACGTGGGAATCACACAATGTAAACGTAACAGCCATCATCTTCTGAATTAATTTTAGACAAGAGGTCAAGAAATCTTTACACCATCCTGTACCAACAGACTCTGATGCAAGATGGTATAATAAGTCTGCTGACACCAAAGGAGTGTGTATGTCTGAAAGGTTACATTTTTTAATAAAGTATCTGCCTGTGTTTCCTGGAATCAGTTATGGACCTTATATAATTGATTTTCATTTGTCTTACTAACCACGACCCCTGATTTCTCCTTCCTTTCTCCAATTATTTTCACTAAACAATGCTTAAATCTCCTTTGCAATCCCCACATCACTTCACCTTATCTACCATGCATATTCCTTACCTGCTGATGACTCTGTACATTTTAATCCTCTTACATTTTGAATGCCATACCAGTCACCTTGATCTTCCTTACTGTAAATATTGCATAATACTACTGCAAGAAACAATTTCAATCTTGTTTTCAACTTGCTATGCAATCTATTTACAATCTTGCGTCATTTTTTCTGAACGGTACTTCTCTATTCTTCTGTCTGGTCTGGAACTGAAATTGGTAATTTGTGATCAGTGCCCTACCCCAATAAACACATTTAAAATATAAAATGGGGCAGCGCAGTGGTGCAGTGATTAACATTGTTGCATCACAGCAAGAGGTTCTCCGGTTTGTTTCTCGGCTGGAGATCCTTCTGTGCAGAGTCTGCATGTCCTCCATGCATTTGCATGGGTTTCCTCCAGGTACTCTGGTTTCCTCTCACATTCCAAAAACAGCTGGAGCATTTTTTCCCGGGCCACTGCTGAAAATAGGTTTTTGTCCTAGTCGGAATTTTCCGGTCAACAAATCTTTAATAAATAAATACAATGATGCATTGGTGCAAATCTATTGCATTTGAAATCAAATTATAACACATCTGCCACTTCACCCCTGACTGCCTTGCCTAAACCTAGCCAGGATCCAATTAATTTTTATGGGATTTAAGGCTATAATCTCATGCTGGATAACAGTCTAGAGGCAGATATCTTGCAAAGAAAGATCGACTTTCATTCAATGTTTTTTTTTTGTTTGTTTTTTTGCATAGAAAAGTAATTATGCCATGCTAAATAGCAGAAAACTCCCACAGGTACTTGTAACCCTCTTCCTCATGACATATCAGAACAACACATTGATCATGTCACACTGTACCCTTATAGTGTACCATTAACTCTACCTTGTTAGCAATTTGTCAATGTTGTACTCCTTTTCCAGTATGAGACCAGATTTTCATTTATTGCTCCCTTCAACATTTAAACCTTCTTTCCCACCTCCCCTTTCCTTACTAGTCAACTATAAGATTTTGGTTTTATCAATCTATTTCTATTATACCAACATCCTACTTTTCTAACACCACCCTGTCTTCCTCATTATCCTTTTCAAAAACATGCACACAAACCAACTACAAGGAACAATTATGTGTTTGTGTTTAATTACTTTTACTGCCTAGTCCACTATATTCAATTGTAGTGCAGTTTTAGAGCTCATTTCTTTAGAGATCTTCCTTTGATTCACTTTTTCAACCTACATACAGATGTATATGGTATGTCTGTATAACCAGTAAAGTTATAGTGTAGATTAATACCCCACATCCAAGTTTGCACAGGTTTGAGCATTCTGTAGGTGATAGATGATATGGGCATAGAGTCATTGACGTACACACTGTCTCCACACACATCCTGCACTTCTCAGCTGTCCAGAATTTTGCATTTTTTTTGACAAACGTTTGGGAATTGAAGTCACAAAATAATGACAGACCTTTGAGTTTCCGACTTAACATCCCTTATAAAATGCATGCTAATCCAAAATCTGTTTTCTATCAACTTTGCCAGTTTACAGAGGCAGTACTTAAAGTAAAACCTACAAATTAACACAGGATCTGCAGGTGATAAAACTCATGCAGGCTAATAGTAGGTCTGATGTAGCATTAAATAATATGATGAATGAAGAGAGCAACTAGAATTCTAAAGCAAGCCATTCTGTATTTTGTAATTAGTTTATATGCGAATGGTATACAGTATAGATAACACAGCAGTGGGCTTTATAGGCAGGGTTTGCTAGACTGTGGATTGGCTTTGTTACCACACTATAACCCCACCTTCCCTGGAGAAAAACAAATAAGTAAAACTAAGTGTGCAAATGTTTGGGTGTTCCACTTCCGACTAACAGGTGATGAGGCTGTTTTGATATTGATGGACTGGCTGTCAATGAATGCAATGCATTCATTCATATGATAAATTATTCTATACATTTGTCATAATGGTTTGACCTACTCTTTATAATACAAACATTTTATATATAATAAATTAATTTGTTCAGTTAGGCCGCAGCGGTGAAGCAGTTAGAGTTGTCTTCTCACAACAAGAGGTTCTCTTGTTCAATTCTTGGCTGAAGTGCCTTCTGTGTAGAGTCTGCAGGTCCCCCGCATGGTCGAGTAATGCCTAAAGACATGCAGGTAGGTGCGTGCGTGAATGGGTGTGCCTTCTTTGAAGACTGGGCTGGCAACTCGGCACTGTAAAAATCCACTGTTAATCATTAGCGGACCGGAGTTCCGCTGTGGCAACCCCTAACCGGGAAAAACTGACAGACTTGTGTGTGTCAGTAACTACTGAAGAATGGACTTGTACACATGCATACAGTAACACCTGTGTAAATACATCATTCATTATTCATAATGATTACTGAAAAAATGGACATCACCCTGTAAAACTGTAATACATGTATTGTTTTTGTTCCCTGGAAATGCCTCACAGTGCACTGATAATTTTACATCGACAGATATAGTGTACTTTAAATACTTTGTTTTGTTTTCCTTTCAAATAACATTCCTCATCCCCCACAAACACACACAAAACACGCAGACACCGGAACAATCACAGCATGCAAAGGTGTGAGCTGATCCCAGACTTTTAAAATACTATTTATGTTACAGTTTACTTTTTTTAAACGATGGCACACCAGCTTAGTTTGCAAAAATGTTTATGTTACAGTTTAGCTTTTTCAAGGGTAGCATTCCAGCACCACTTACAAAAGTTTGTTACACTTTTTTTTTTTTTAAGCTAGCACTTCGGCTATGTTCAGAAAAGTGTCTATATTACATTCATACCTCTAAACCTCTTAGCACAAGAAGACTGGACAAAGCCAAAAATAGTATGGCGACAAAGGCCCAAAATCAAGGACACATTTTAAATATTTCTTAAATATACTTAGAAAGTTGTTAGAATAACAGGTTTTACATTAACATGCATTTTCTGAAGGTTATTTAGTCTGAAACTCAAATGTTTGTCATTAAATATAAAACAGGAATCAGAAATCTGGAGAGTCGGTGAAAATCTAGACAGCTGAGAGGTATGGTCACTTTTTAGGTTATTGATAGTTTGTGACAGGCATTGTGGACATAATACATCATTTAGTCTATTGCAAACTTTCCTGTAGGAGTGGTTAGCTGCAATGTGGGGTACTGATGTAGATTATTGAGTGTATTGCACCTAGTCAGCCACTGTAGCTAGATAGCACATACATATAAGTACTAAGCACATGCAAAATCAGTGCCATTTTGTATAGTCAGTCAGAGTGAATGCAGATATGAATGTGACATGTGAGTGTGTTTGAAGTAGTAAGTGAGCCAGTTAGCTTAAGTACATATTTCATTTACTGTTCCTGATATGTTTATTTACAATAGGTTCATAGGTGTGTACTAGGCCAACGGCCCTAGAGCCTTTACAAGCCTAGCCCATAGAAATGCCCTGGCATCATGCTGTCGTTAGTTCCCAGTGCCTCTATCAAGTAGACCCACTGGAGTGATCCCCAGGGTGAACTTTCTAGTTCCCATCCACTCATCAAGATTTCTCTTGAAAAGGGCCAGTGAGGTGTTCTGCTTGACATGTATGGGAAGTCTATTCCAGAGCATGGGCAGTCTCTGAGTTATGAATCTGGCCCTTCAGCATGTTCTTTTGATTGTGGTAATGAGGTTGAGGTCCCTGGAGCATGTGGTGTGGAGGTATTGGGATTTCTTTAGGTGTATAATTTCTAACAGGGCTGGGTCAGACATGACTCTGTAAGTCAAGCAGAAATCTCCTCTTAATAGATGATATGAGACAGAGAAAAGCTGGAGTTTTTTGAGTCTGTCCATGTAGGGCATGTGTTTAAGGCCTAGGATCCTCTTTGTGATATAGTTTTGTGGCCTTTCCAGCTGTTGCAGGTGTTTAGTGAGTTACATGCCAAATGGGGCATTATACTTGATGACTGGCCTAATGAGGGAAGAGTAGGGAGAGATGATGACCTCTTTCTTCCTGGATGCAAAACCCTTGGTAATGAGATGTGCCACATAGAAGGACTTTCTGACCACACTGGCAATGTGGTGGTTGAAGGAGAGGTTGCTGTCAACCTGTGTCCCCAGATCTCTTATAATGCCTTCAGTGTTTAGTGGGCTCTCATTGCTGTAGTAATTAGTGGGAACTGAGCTTTTCCCAAAGGGGATGACGATGCATTTTTTGGCATTAAGCTTAAGGCCATGGTTTTGACACCAGTCATTGGTCTCAGTGAGGCCTTTCTATAGGCTCTCTACATAACTTGCGGAGTTAATAATGGCTCCCAGACTGAAATTGTCAGTGAACTTGGTCAGCCAGAGACCCTCCATGTTGGTCTGGACTTCTGAGAAGTAGATGCCAAACAGAAGGGGACCCAGGAGCAATCCCTGTGGGACTCCACTCATGACTGGTCAGCAGTCTGACTTGAAGTCTGCTACTTTCACATAGTGGGTTCTATCTGTGAGCCAGTTTGCAACCCACCTAGTAATATAGGGGTTGATGCCTAGTTTGGTGGTCTATCAGTAATTCCTGAGTGGGGAATGGTATCAAAGGCCTTGGCCAGATCAAGGTAGGCTGTATGAACTGCCTTGCTTTCATCCACAGCTCTGATGACTGATTCAGAGAAGTCAACCAGAGTGAGCAAGCATGATCTACACTTCACAAAACCAAATTGCATGGGATCCAAATTTTGGATATTCCTTCTATCCTTGTTAATTAGGTCCATGATGATGTGCTCCATAGCCTTATATATCAGACTCATCAGGCTAATGGGGTGATAATTCCCAGGGTCTGTAGTCACTCCCCCTTTATGGAGAGGGATGACTGCAGCAGTGCGCCATTATGTAGGGACGAAGCCTGAGGTGAGGTTGTGATTGAATAGGGCACACAGGTGTGGTGCCAGTTCACTTTGTAGTTCATGTAGAACACAGCCAGTAATATTGTCGGGTCCCATGGAAGCTGTATTCTTGACCTTGGACAGTGCAGCTTTAACCTGTGCTGCAGTAATGCTGGGTGCCTGGCATTCTTCCGGTATTGTGACTGGTCCTTTGGGGGGGGGGGTAAAGTTGACACTAAATCTGTCAGCCAGTATGGTGGCAATATCACCTATTTCTAGTAACAATTTTGAAAAAGCCAATGCACACAGCCCCAGCACGTCTGCAACACATGATGTTAAAATTGCAAAAGTACAATTTCAATCTTGTTTATACAAAAGGCAAATATTTATACCTTGCAGTTGCTTTGTCAAGAATACCCAAACAACAGAGCAACATGAAAATGAGAAAGCAGACTTTGAAGTCATGGAAGTCAGAATTTTTTTGTTGTCACGTCTTGATGAGCTTAAAAATCACATAGCTTCAGACCCAATTCTCCAGAACCTAAAAAAGGTTATCAGTCAAGGATGGCCAACATGACAAACCAGTCTATCACTTGACATACAGAAGTATTTTCCTTACCAAGACAAGCTTATGTTGGAAGATGGACTCAACATGAAAGGTCCAAAAGTGGTAATTCCTAAAGCATTACATCAGGAATATATCAACATCTTGCATTGTGGTCACCCAGGAGCTGATTCAACCAAAAGAAGGACAACAAGCAAAGTATTCTGGCCTTCTACGTCAAATGATATAGAAAAGGAAACTTTAGCATGTTCTATTTATAAAAGTATTAAACAGCACCTACAAAAAGAGCCACTTCAGCTAAACCAGATTCATGAATTACCATGCTCGACGGTTGCTACTGATATTTTTGAATGGAATGGTCAGCATTACTTAGTGTTAGTAGACTCTTATTCAATTGGTTTGAAATTGATATTCTTCATAACTTAATGTCCAGCACTGTTATTACTAAGTTGAAGAGACATTTTTCTGTCCATGGTAGTCCACACAAAGCCATTTCTGACAATGGTGCACAATTTACAAGTCAGCAGTCCAAGAAATTTGCTGAGTCTCAGGACTTTGTCCATGTTACTAGCAGTCCTGAGTATCCACAGTCCAATGAATTAGCTGAGCATGCATTTCAAAGTGCAAAATGTTTGTTAGAAAAATCCGAGAGAGATGGTAGTGATTTTTTTCTTAACCTACTCAATCTCAGAAACATTCCTTGAGACAACTTCTTCAGAGATTAATGTCCTGGCAGACAAGAAGAACCTTTTTGATAAGTAAAAATGTATTAGCACCTAACTTTAACAACAACAGAATGGTCAAGGCTCAACTTTTGAAGAAATGCAAGTCACAAAAGTTGAACTATGATAACTTCAACAAGCCTCTCAGACCATTGAGACAAGGTGAGACTGTCAGATTACAAACAGCAAAATGATACAACCGAGCAGGTATTAAAAATCTTTGTGAGGAACCAAGATTCTATATTGTACAGTCTGAAGGAGTAGATTTTAGAAGGAATTGAAAACACATACTTCCAGTCTCCGAACCAGTGTTACAGCAGATAGCCTATGGCAGAGACTCTATATCTCAGAGTGATTCAACACTTGTTTAAGTTCCAGAGAACAGTGTAGCCTTTCCAAATAATCATGATGTATCCTCTAAAGTATGGGTTGAAAAGGACTCCCCAGAGACTGTTCCTATTGCTAAACCCAGTCGTGATTTATGTATAACCAGATCAGGTAGAATTTCCAAACACAACCCAAAATATGCAGTAACTTGGACTTGAGTTTGATTTCATAGGTTCATAGGTTGGTACTAGGCTATCGGCCCTAGGGCCTATACATGCCTAGCCAAACAATTCCCCGGATATTTCTTCCCACAATATTTACTTCCCTGGACCCCTGTCTAGCAGGGTGACTGACATGACCACTGGGGTGAATTTCCTATCTCCCATCCAATCGTCATGGTTCCTTTTGAAGAGGGCCAAGGAGGCGCTCTGCTTGACATGTATGGGCAGTCTATTCAAGAGTATGGGGAGTCTCTGGGTCAGGAACCTATCCATCCAGCATGTTTTGTTCATTATGATGACAAGGTTTAGATCCCTGGAGCGTGTGGCTCTGAGGGATTGGGATTTCTTTAAGTGGAGCATGTCCAACAGCTCAAGGTTTTACATGGCCTTGTATGTTAAGCAGAGATCACCTCTGAGTAGACGACATGCCACAGAGTATAGCTGGTGTTTTTTAGATTGTCAGCATAGAGCGTCTGGCTTTAGGCCTGTGATTTTTTTAGTGAGGTATTTTGGTGGCCTTTCCAGCTGTTGCAGATGTCTTGTGAGGTACATACCAAATGGGGCATTGTACTCTATAATGGGTCTAATGAGGGATGAGTACAGTGGGACAATGGCCTCCTTTTTTCTGGATGAAAAGCCCTTACTGATGAGGTGCACCACATAGAAGGATTTCCTGACTGTTGTGGCGATGTGGTTATCGAAGGTGACACCACTGTCCACCTGTGTCCCTAAGTCTCTCATCACACTTTTGGTGTTTAGTGTACTGCCATCTATGTGGTAATTCATGGGTACATGTTTTTTCCCAAAGGGGATAACTATACATTTCTTGGCATTAAGCTTGAGCCCATGGCTCTGGCAACAAGCATCTATTTCTGTAAGGTCCTTTTGTAGAATATCCCCATCATTTGGGGATTCAATAATGGCTCCCAGTTTGCAGTCATCTACGAACTTTGTCAGAGTTCCTTAGTGTTGGCCTGTACTTCGGAGAAGTATATGGCAAACAAGAGCGGTCCCAGGACTGAACCCTGAGGTACTCTACTTGTCTGGAGCTGGATTTGGAGTTGGATACTTTTACAGCCTGGGTTCTGTCAGTAAGCCAGTTGGCAACCCATCAAGTGACATAGGAATTTATGCCCAGCTTAGTAAGTTTATCTATGGTTCCAAAGTGGGGGATGGTGGTGAAGGCCTTGGTGAGGTCCATATAGGCTGTGTGGACTGCCTTACCCTCGTCTACAGCTCTGGAGACTGATTTGAAGAAGTCAATCAGGCTCAGGAGACAAGATTGGCCCTTCATGAACCCAAACTGGGTGGGTCCAGTGTTTGAAGATTGCCAAAGTCTTTGTTTATAAGTTCCATGATAATGCGTTCCATGCCCTTGCAGATCAGGCTCATCAGACTGATGGGACAGTAGTTCCCAGGATCCAAGGTGGATCCCCCCTTGTGGAGTGGGATAACTGTAGCTACGTGCCACTCAGTGGGCATGAAGCCTGAGGTGAGGCTATGATTAAATATGACACTTAGGTGAGGTTCCAGTTCATTTTGTAGTTCATGTGGTACACAGCCTGGGATGTCATCTGGTCCCATGGATGCTGTATTCTTAGCTTTGGAGAGTGCGGTTTCTACCTGTGTGGCCATGATTACCGGAATTTGGCAATCTTTTGGTACTGAGATGGGCCCTTTAGGGGGTGAGAGGAGGGTAAAGTTGGCACTAAATCGATCTGCCAGGATATTGGCAATATCCTTGGATCAGTATAGTTAATCCAATTCTGTTGTAGCTCAGAGCAGATCTGAGCATTGCCATTTAGATTCTTGACATAAATATAGAATGCTTTGTGGTTGTCTTTGGAATCTTTGGCAATTTTATTTTCATAACTCGATTTGAAGGATTTTATGAGAGATCTCAGCTTCATACTGAGGCTGGTAAGGGATTTTTTTGCATCCTGGGATTTTCCTCTTTTCTTAATTGTTTGATGTACTATCTAGCATGTTAAATATCTTATTCTTCTATTGCATGTCGAAAAAATTAAACAGGGAGGATATAAATCATTGAGTGTATTGTACCTAGTCAGCCACTGTAGCTAGATAGCACATGCATATCAGTACTGAGCACGTGTGAGATCACTGCCATTTTGCATAGTCAGAGTGAATTCAGACATGAATGGACATGTGAGTGTTTGAAACAATAATTGAGTCAATTAGTTTAAGTACATGCTTCAGTTACTGTTCCTGATATGTTTATGTACAATAAATATCTTGAACCCATACACCACTTCATTGTCTCATTTGAACACACAAGACAAGTGACTACACAATAGCAATTACTAAGATTATTATCAAAAAGTTAAAGGTAGATACTTACATTCCTGTCCTGTGTTGTCAGATAATACAGGACTATTCCAAAACCACTAACTACAAACAAACACATTTATGTATACATACATGGACACATACAAAGTAAATATACATGCACACATGCATTGATACACAACAAACATATTTACATAATAATATGTGGACTGACAAACACTCTTTGAAAGTCATGTGTGAGTAAACATTCAGAAAAGCACACACATAAACCAATGGCTACCAACTAATCCTTGTGAAAATTCATACAGAATGACTGGCACAATCAAATGAGCACAGTGCCTGAAATAAATCTATCCTGTCAGAAAGAAGAGACCCACCCCAATATATTCAACAAACACCAATAATATATAAAAAAAATTTAAAAAATGTGGATAATATTAACCACATACTAAAATAACTGGGCAAACAATGTACATTAAAAACTGGTAACCTGTAAAAAGTGAACCGTGGAGTAGAAAACATTTTACTACTGGAAAAATAAAACACTGCAACTAGAATTACACTAAATGGATAATTCCTACTTCTTTCTTCCATCAACAATTATATCAAACAATTAATGATATCAGTAATTCATCACAGTTTAAATGCGAGTCTCTTAGACATACCTGTAATCCCCAAGAGCTGTGTAGTATAAGCACATTTATGAACTTGTCGAACATATGGCTTCTTCCACAGATATGGCTGTTTTCAAAAAGAATTCCAAAGAGACCTTTTCACACGGACCATTGATCCTAGTTCATACATCCACTGTCACCAACTATAAAGTGTGTACAAAGTACAAACTCAAAAACAGACTGCACTAAACTCTCATCCAACCATACTGTGTCACCACTGAGTTCTCAACTAATGTGCATACTTCATCTCCTAAATAAAAAGACCAATCAGTCATCACACATCCCACCAAAAAATCAAATAACCTTGTCTCAGTACAGGACTCATTTAGACAATGACTAAAGTCAGCACTTTCTGATTTGTGCAGTTAAGTATTACATTAAAATAAATGCATTGAATAAATGAATACATGTATAGGGTTTAAAGAGCCTGTCACATATACTTCTGATTCAATGCAATTAAATTCTTTCAGGACTGAGCTAAATCATTGTAGTTACTGCCTCATTAAACTGAATGTGGGCATTTTCACTTCACCTATCACCTATTTTTTTAATTCCCTGAGTCCAAAACCAGTTAAGTCGTAATATTTTCTCACAGATTATAACAGCAAACTTAGAGTAATTGACATGCAGACTTATTTAGTCAAGCTCCCCTTACCACATATTGTGCAAGTGAGTTGAGTAGAATGGGTAACTGTTTTATAGTTTAGGTGGATTTTATGTATGTTTCAAATGCCATGCTTTTAAACCTATAAAAATGGGATGGGTATGGAGAAATAATTACAAGGAAAATCTGGAAAAATGCCGATATCATCTGCCTAGGTAGAAAGATTTGGAAACAAAATATGGCATTAATTGAAAACTCATTCATTTGAATAAGCATATCACCCTTCTTCAAGAAGCAAAATGTCATATTGTAAGAATTGGGTGAAACTTAACTCTAAACTGATATCAAAGGATGGTCTGATAGCATGTAGGCAAATGTACTATTAACCTACCTTGAATTATACATTTGTGGTGTGCTAGCTAGTGTAGACACAGTTTGTGTATCATGCATTATTATGTGCATGTGGCATAGTTATGCTGCAGAAACACAGCACCCACAATAAAAATAATGCATTGGGATGATAACTGCTTCAAAATACTCTAAATGATACATGCACATTAGTAAGAAACACAGATAACTTAAATGAGTGAGTGTTTTCAATTACCACAGCCATTTATGTGGTATGGAAACATTTAACATTTACATGTGGTAAAGCAGAAACACATGTACAGACACACACACACACACACACACACACACACACACACACACACACACACACACACAGAAATATACAGAAAAAAGTCTAGAAAATAAGAATTAATATCATACAAGGAATCGTCAGAAGAGACAGTGACTGCTGCATTTAAAACTATAGTACACCTGCTACTTAGTGAAACTATAACTAAAGCATTGTTTCTATGTAGCAAAACAGTCAGTGGAGTCAAACAATATGGAACAACAGACTTTGATGGTAGATAATGACTGCTTGGCTATGAAGATCTGCCCAATTCCAAAGGTTGAACTCATGCACAGACAGCATTTTTTGTAGTCGCACCTCATGTCTACTACCCCATTATGGTCCAAAACCTCTTTGACAGGTGACACTGCTTCTGCATACAGTGTTTCATTGGTTAAGGGGGATACAGACATCCAACATGATTTAGAAGTGATAATACTTAGTTGTATTTGCTCTCAGTGATAACTCCCTGTCAATAAAACTGCATGTTAAGTATTTTTTTTTCTTTACTGAGGTACTCTAGTCGTACTGTTGCAGTAATGCAGTAGTTATATTGTGTGTTCTACCTCTTTTCTAAATAATCTAGCAGTTGTACTCCTACTGTCTACGCATACATGCTTTTTGTAAACCACAGCCACCCATTGTACATCCAAAAATGATAAGGGTGAAGGAATGCAGAGTATCCCGTATGTCCTGAAAAACTGTGTTTTCAAACCCTTAAAAATG
This sequence comes from Protopterus annectens, assembly GCF_019279795.1. Classification (NCBI taxonomy): domain Eukaryota; kingdom Metazoa; phylum Chordata; order Ceratodontiformes; family Protopteridae; genus Protopterus; species Protopterus annectens. The sequence continues at coordinate 499,176,819 of NC_056748.1, forward strand.
CACTGCTTTTTGAGTCTCCTATGGAGTATCATGTGTCATCTGCTGTTACTGTGAGTGTCTTCTCACTAGTGCTGTGTCCCACTGAAATGTGGCAGTGGTGCTACAAAATTAAAATATTTATCTTTTAATTAATTATATATAAGTGGGAAATATACTGGACAGCCAGCTAGCCGTGTGCACTAGCAGATCACCCAACTCACACTAATTATAATCTGCCATTGTGTGCTGATCACATGTGATACTGCATTCCACGACTAGTATCTTCAAAGAAATAAAGAAATAGGACACACATGTTAAATCTTCGTTTTTCACTACAAAACCTAAATGACTTTGTGAAGTTTATTTTTGCAATATTACTCACTAAAGTGCACAAACGTCACACTTTGTCTTTGGCAACATTTCTATACCACATGGAAAAATGCAATACAAATAAAAATTAGCATCTGAAGCCAAAGATATTCAAAATACTCCTTTGAGTACATGGCATAATTAAATAATGCAAAATAATGTCCTGAATCAATTCATAATGGTGTTATGCACTCTGATCTTAAAGATATTGCTAATACAACTGCAAATACATTCATTTCCAAATTTATACTTAAAAAGGGTCATTGTAGTTCCACGATTTCCAGAGTCCCTTCCCCAAGATTATTATGGAAAATCCCCTAACTGTAATAACCAAATGTAAAAATACCACATCTCTGGGTCCTGACAATATCCTTAGTTACTTAATCAACGGTGACTAACATGCCCTTTCTGACCTTTCCTAATAGGTACAGGGTATGTTCCTAAAGCTTAGAAAATGAATATTCTTATGCCACTCCAGAAAGGGGGTTCCACATTAAATCCCAATTAATATAGAACCATTAGCAGTGTCAGTGATGTAACAGGTAACATGTTTGTGCTTGGCACAGGTGTCTTTGGGTTCTATTCCCATACCAGGTAGATTGGTTACTGACACCACAATGGAGCATAAGGGTGGTCTTGTACTCCTGAGTATGTCCTCCTTCAGATGAGATGTTATAATGAAGCCCCATTTGTCTGAGTTGGTGGTAGCTCAGTTGGATGCAAAAGATCCAGTGGTAACTATCAAAAAGAGTAGGGGAAATTCAGTGTTGCCTTGCCCAAATTTCCCCTAATAGTATAAGTACCACCGCATAGCATCCATAAAAATTATCTACTAGCCTAGTAGGACTAACCCAGTTAACAAAGGATAAACAAATAAAATAAATAAAAACTAGCCTAACGAGTGTAATTTGCAGAGGTACAAAGAATATTATACCTGATTTCATAAGCTCCAGTGGAAAGAATATTATTGCTGTAGACACATAACAGTATGGTTTTGCCAAACAGAAATCATGTATATTTAATTTAGTAAACTTTTCTGAGAAAGTCACTAAAGATGTAGAAACTAGCCATGCACTTCTTACATATTAAGCAGATTTGACCAAGGCTTTTGACAAAATGTTCCATGCTAGAATCATAAATGATCTTAAAGGGAGAAATATGGGCTTTTGCATTGTAAGATGGAAATTAAATTGGCTGACACACAGAACCCATATAGCTGAAGCAACATGTGCCACCAGAGAAAATAAAAAGCTGACTACTGGCATTCCTCTGGACTCAGTACTAGGACACCTTCTGATCAGCATACACTTTTCAGATTTCCAGACCACTAACACAGACATATGGCTAACTAAATTTGTTGACAATTGTACACTAGGTGCTGTTGCTTGCTGAGTATCTGATACTGTGTAACTACAGCAAGGAATAAATCATACAAATCTGTGGTATAGCAGAGATGGGCTTAAATTAAATGCAAAGAAGTGTAACGTTGTCAGCTTTGGAAAAAAAATGTTCAACAATCATTCTTGGCACACCTGCCCTCTCCCATTTCTATTGCGCATAGATGATGGCCATCTACAGATCTGGCCTCACAACTGCCATCATAAAACAGCACCTTAAACTCGACCTTCCTAAATAACTGGCTAATAAAACACAGCCTAATACTCACTGTCAAAAATAATTAATGTTCTTCAGAACTCTGTAAAAAGTCTCCAAATTCTACAACTCCTGGTCAATCTCCTACAAACAAATGCTGCTGGATGCAGTCACATAGTACAGCTACGTTGGAATCTAGCTAAACCCTTAGCTCAGCTTCCAGTAGCACATTCAAGTTCCTAAAGCTAAAGTTAATGCATTGCTCCTATAGTTTAGGACAATTGCTCCCTTCCAATCTACAGAAGCTAGGGGCAGTAACAGCAATAGGAATTCCCTATTGCTTGAATATGGTCTTTCACTTATTCATTCTGTATCACAAAAGAAATCTACAAACTACCTCAAACAACAGTTACTGTTTTATTAACCTATCCTTTAAAAGGGTAAACAACTGCCTTTGTTTTGCAAAAGCCAAATGGCTGTCAGTACTACAAAGAGCATCCCTCCTTCTAGATACCCTGTTATACAAATTGGTATGGGAAGAAAGCTTCCTTTTCTTTGCTCAGAGAATTCTAGAAATAGTTCTGACTACTTATACGCTAAGGGTTCCTTCTCAAACCATATCCTATTTGCAAGCCCTACTATCAAACTTGAAATGCATAGAGTACTCTTTTTCTATACTGAACCATAAAGGTTGGGAAAACATACCTGAATATATTAAATCATTACAACCAATCATTAGTTTCTATAAATGGCTGGAACACCTCCTGTTATATGAATCCATATGCAGTTGCTTTAGAATCAATGACATCACTTAATCTAGTCCTCAGAACAGTTCAACAACATCCCAGCCCCACACTCTTGTTGTTGCTGACTATTCCTTGTGGTCCACTAGCCCTCATTACTCCCCATATTAGGCTACAGAACCTTCTACAACAACCACATCCTATAACTTTTCAGATACAACACAACTTTTTCCACAGAGTCCTCAAAGCCTCCTACATCCATCCAAGTTCTGGCCTTCCTCCTGCCATGCCTAGGCTACTTCAGACAAAAAATATAGCTATAATAAATGTACAGCCACTCATCACAAAGCTCCTCTTCATACACCTTCTCTTGCTGCCTCCTTCCTCTTCCATGTCTTAGACACAATTTCACTCCCCCTAAAACTTTCCTCACACAGCTTTCAAGTTCCTCCTCCTAGCCTCACCACATCTACACCATGCCTTCTCATCTATTACATTCTGAAATCCTTCCCCTACTGCTCCATCTTCCAGATGTACATATCTCATTGCAAACCAGTGTACCTTTACAAACATTCATAATTTTATAGAATCTTGATTATGAAATACAAAGATAGTATTGCTTTACTAGATCTCATGGTGTAGTATAATGTGTGTTATGCACTATAACTGATTTTACTAAATATGTTCTCCTACTGTAAGAAGTGTATTCCCCTTCTATAAAGCCTATTGAGTTGAATTCATAAGCCCACTCTCACTAGCCACAAAAAACTAAAATGTAATAATAATAATAATAATGATGATGATGATAACGATGTGCTAACCACTCGTTCAACCTTCCAGTGTGGCTGTGAGTTTTCAACTGAGTTGAATTCTCTGGAAACTGACAAACATGCATAATCTCTTACAAAAATATCCAACTACACTTCTAACTGATCAAAAAAAAAGAAAAGAAAAAAATTAACCTTTTTTCACTACAGGATACACCCTAGCAATGCTTAAAATCAGTACTTTGTGGTGAATGCATTACATTGTTAATGTAGTCAACTAAATAAAGGCACTGAATTAACAAATACATTTTAAGCAAACTATCATTTAAGCTTCTAATGCAATGAAACGAAAACCGTCCAGCAGAGGCTGAACTCCTAATTTGGTTACTGGGAAAGTCTGACTAGACACAAGTCCTTTTTCAGCGGATGCCCTGGGAGAAAAGTTCCACATTTAGGAAACAGAAGATAGTACAATAAAATGATGATATGCAATATGATGAAGGATACACAAATTATACACAGATGCTAATACATACAATTTATAAGTAAGGATAAAGGATCGTGATACAAAAAGTGTGAGAACTTCTAGAACAGTTCCAATATATTATATGTCAGATAGATATAGAACAATTCCAATATATCATACATGACAGAACCAAACTAGAGGCATTAACAAATCCTGTTTGTTTACACAAGAGGAGAAGTGTGACTTGCACTATGGTGATGATGAGAGAGGAAGAAAAAAAGAAAGCAACCAATTTGCTGGCTAATAAGTTTGTTGTAGATTTGTAGAAAAAAGGGTGGCTATTGTACGAGGTTAAGGGTATAGACTAGCACAAAATATCTTAACACCCAAACGTTCACTCATCAAAGGGCCATTGCTATGCAAAATAGTCTAATTAAATAGTAAATGGCATTGCTAAGTGCTGACCTATAATTTGTGCAAACAAGTTTATTTAAAATACATATCCAACCTATTATTACATCATTACAGCAGACAATCTCAGCACTGTCATTTATAACATATATATATATATATATATATATATATATATATATATATATATATATATATGTGTGTATATATATATATATATATATATATATATATATATATATGGATTCACTTCAAAAGCTCGAAATACTGAAATATCGAATTTCAGTATCTCGAGTCCAAGAAGTCGAATCCACAAAACCCCGAAAACTCAAAACAGCGAAATTCAAAATCTCACACATCGGAGATTTTGAATTTCACAGTACTACTGCATACACACACATAACCTCTCTACTACATGAAAGCACTCCTGCACCACCTACTTAAATATTCTCACTCCAGGGTCGCACTACATACAAACACACACAAAACACCAACAAACAAGCTACATTCTCCTCGCACATGTGCATCACAGTTACAAAACACACTGACACACACCACAGCCCCTACCCAAAACCCTTAACACACACACGCGCACACACACACACACACACACACACACACGCACACTTACCTGAATGCATAACCACAGCAAAAGTTCAGAAGCACTAAATTCAAAACCTCCGATATTCGAGGTTTTGAATTTTGCGCTTCTGAACTTTCGCTGTTCTGTGGATTCGACTTCTTAGGCACGAGATACTGAAATTCAATAGTTCAGTAGTTCGAGCTTCTGAAATGAATCTATATATATATATATATATATATATATATATATATATATTATTTCTGAAGGGACAGCCTTCACAACTAGGTCTATTTGAAGGTAATGAGTACAATCACCAACCTTCCTCCATTTTGAAGCCTTGTTGCTAAATATTTTTTGGAATTCTTGAAACAAAACAATAGTTCCACTCGTAAGTCATAAATGTGCAAGCACACAGTCAAACACAACATACAACATGGTACTTACTGACAGGTATCATAAGACAGTTAACACATCATAACTCAAAATATGTCTGGAAGACCCACAAGCTGGTTAAAAAAATTAAGCCAACAAGGAAACCATTTTAGATTAATTAATACTTTGTAGTTATTTGCCACATCAGTGAAGTGATGCATTTTGTTTCAGTTTTTCAGCCATAGACTACGAAGCAAAGAATAATGCCATGTTTATTAAAGTGTTATGCAAAAGAAGCTTGCAAATATAAACAAGTATAATCTATCAAACAAATAAAATGACCAAAACAGAATAAAAAAACAAGGTTAATGTCAAATAAATTGTTGATATTTATGGGTGATATTCCCATGAATACTACTTACTACGCAGACCTACTGCACAGGGATTAATAATTACAGATGCATGTGTAAACAGTGGTAAATATAATGATGGTGCAATTTACGGCTATACTTCACTGACCTTATGCTTGAAACAGAACACAAAAAAGAAATGCAGGGTTTGGACACCTGAGTTACCCTTAAGATGCTTAAAGAGATGGCTTTCTTCATCTCACATCACCTTATGGGGGGGGGGGGATAAATTATTTATATTCCAAGTCCAGAAAAAAAATATATACTTGAAAAACTATGTTTAAAATGTAAGGCGGGTAATGTCAAGACCTATGCAGTACTGAGAGTCTTAGTATTCATATTAACAATAAAAGAAGGGGAACCATTTTGCCTAACTACAGACAGACCTGCACACACACTGCTCTGTAGAAACTGGGGCAAGACTGGTTGCCTAATGAAATCCTGATGATATTACTTGAAATCCTTGGTCCAATGAGAATAAAAATGAAAACAGAAAGAATATATACCAATTCTGATAGTCTAGTATCTTGGGCATCCCCCCTACTCTAAGGTGCAGCAATGTCAATGTTACTTGGGTCATAAACAACCTTTTAAATGTGAGGGATTGACATTATTATTCGATCTTGGTCTTCCTGTTTGGAAATTAGAGAGATTAGCTTTTTATGTCTTTATTGCTTGGTTTATAGTAATCAAACAGAAAGCCAGTATACAAGGACAATATTATTATTGTTAGTGCAAACCTTAAAACATGAACTGGAGAAATGGCAACATTTCCAGCATGCGGATTAGTAAGAAAAAGTAGTAGTGCTTTCTTTCAAATAATTAAGAAATAATTAGTACAACTTTGCAGAAGATACCTATCTCCCAAATGTCCCTGATTTTGTAGATTGTCTCTCATTTTGCATCATATCTCTGCTCTGTCCCTGAAAATTATTTATTCTTCAAATCATGATGATTGCAGTCAACAATGCCAATCATTAGAATGTCATAATTCATTAATGTTCAAAAAATGCATGCTGAGGAATAATCAGCAGTTCTAGTACCTTTTCAAGTAAATTCAACTAATATGTTAAACATTGTTTCTGATTTGGGGCCTCAGGTCCCCCATTATTTTTGTCTTTGTCTAAAATTCTTGAGCAAATAAGTTGAGAGATATTAGATCAACAAATAGCAGACTGCAGTCATAAAATATCCAGTCATTGATCCAACACTGAAAATGAAATTGTCTCTGACCAAATTACTGGACTCTGTTCATTTAAGTTAACTCATTCCCTTACTGTGTAACTGAACAGACCTATTCTAGACCCTTTTACTGTGTAACTGAACAGACCTATTCTAGACCCTTTTAAACATGATACACTTGAAGGAGAGGGCAAGAGCAAAAGGGTAAATGTAACACACAGCCTCTGCAGCCCTAAAAATCACAAGTGGCAGTGATATCCTGTGGAAAACAGCATTAGTATTGTATTACTGAGGATCTTTTGTCTTGGGCACCTGATGCTTAGGGTAAAGTAACTTGACAAGCTGTCAGGAAACCATAATGTGCAGTGGCAGATATAGATAAACACACACTTTTGAATAGTTAATTCAGCCTACAGGGTTTCTGTGTCGTCTGTAACAAGACTGATGTTGGATTCTATGCCTTGTTTGACATCATTGCAAAGCACAGAAAAGAGAACATGTCTAGCGGATGGCCATCATCACACTTCACTGCTCGTCTTTCTCTCTCTCTTGACAGCACATTCAAATGTACTACTATTTTGTATGTCCTTCCAATTTAGCCATCTTTCCACCCACTTGATCACTTTCTCTACTATCCCCATTTGTCATACAGCATGCCAGTATTCTTTAATTTACAACATCAATGGTTTTGCTGATGTCAAAATGTATGACATCAATCAAAGATCAGATCATTTAGACAGCATGACTTTTATTAGCAGTGCAGGTGTCTGTCAGAGTTGAGGTTGGAAGTGTCTGTCCATGGGAAGGACAGAAAGATGGGCATTGAATCAAGGATTGCCCAGGAGTGGATGTCCAGCTATCAGAGTATAAAAGTGTAGCCCTCTTCATAAGTATGTGCCAGTGTACATTTGCATAATAAAGCCAATGGTTCCTACAGTGATGCAGTGGCACAGGTCACCTGTATCCCACTCAGTGATGTCATTATATCTGCATAACAAAACGCCCAGGTGGATGCTAGGATAATGTCTTCAGTGATCTGCTGCCTGCTCATGGAAATGAATGAGGTAGGAACAGCTGTCACCCTGCAGGGAACACATTAGCAAGTAGATCACAGAGGGTTAATGGTTGGTAGGAATCAGGCACCAGAATAAATAAATCTACCTCTACCGCATCCTAATCATAGAACTGCTGTGCTAATATGAAAGTAGGAACAAGTGTAACTCTACTGAAATAAAATAGGAGAATAGTGAATAAAATGTATGGCATACTATGACAGAGGAAAAAAAAAAACACAAAACATAACTTTTAAAATCTTTCAAAGGGTTTTGTCTCCATGTTTTCAAATCTAAGCATTAGTTTAATGAACTCTTTCATGCATTGTATTATAAAACTATTGTACATTTTTATACAGATATGCTGTCACTTTTCAGAAGAAGCACAGACGTGAACAATTAATTATAAAATGTACTTTAATGGCTTGCAACTTCCTCTCTTTAAACTGCCATGTAGTATTAGTGGTTAGAAAATCATCCTTTTTACTAGAACTGTCCTTTGGTATAATTAGACCAATTATACACTAAAATGCCACCTTTAGTACGTACCTGTTCTGACGCATCACACAGCTAGAATGGGCCTGGAGCTTCATTAATAAAAAAATAACTGATCTAAAAACAGTTCAGTAGTCTAAGAACTTACTGCAACAGTATGTTTCCAAGCAGATCACTGCTGCAGTATTGCTTTTGTATGAGAATATACTAGCATAGGTGCTGTATATCTGTCCAGCATACCAAAGCTTGGTGCCCTCCTCCTGTACCATACATCTGACATATGGCCAAAGCATCTGAGGTCCAAACAGTACATAAGGATCATACGGGCATGAAAATTCTCTGAACCGTCTTGCCCCAGACTACAGAAACAACACTGGGGCACAAAAGGATGAGGAAGAAAATACATGACAGCAATGAAAGGGTGAAAATATAGTGTGTCCGTCTCAGCCAAATGAAAAGAAAATAGAAAAAAACAAAAGAGAAGAAAGGGAGGAGGTTGTCGATACTGCAACACCGATCTAATCAAGTACTTAGTGTTATTGTAAGTTCTTTCAAACTGTACTATGTCATTCATTTAGTGATCACTATTGCAGTACTGTTTACATATGGGAAACCATTTCTAATATCTGGGAGGAGGTTTGACTAGGGGAACTGGAGTCTAGTATACCTTGAAGGATTGCCCTATTAAACTCAGTTCTAGCCCTGTAAAACAGCAGTCTTATACAGTTTTGTGAAGGTTTGACTGGAAGAATACATGGCTGCTTCCAGGATGAATTTTGAATCTAAACCCTGAAAATTGCTCCAGAGGATGCACCAGTTCTAGCAGAGTGAAGTCTAACTTGATATGAAAGGGATTTTTCAAAGACAGGTGCCCCAGACGAAGTATCCAAAGAAACCCACCTACAAAGGGTCTGTTTAGAAACAAGAAAACCAATATTCTTCCAGGAAACAAACAGTTAATCAGACCTTATACTATTAATAGTTTGTCTAGATAAAAGCTGAACTATCTATAAATATGTAGGGTTTGCAAAATTATCTTCTTCTTATTTAGGGAAATAAGGAAGAAAGTAGACAGATAGACTGCTTAAAAGACATCTGTTTAACAACCTAAGGCATAAAAGAAGGATTAGTCCTGAGGGATATTCTGTCCTTGTGGACTATGAGAAAATAAGGAGAGGCCATGTGGGCTTGTAACTCAGACACTCTTTTCCCAAAATAAGAGCTACCTGTAATACATTCTTCCAAGTAAAATATTTTAGCAATTCAAAGAGGTAGCTGGTTCAAAATAAGGGAGTGCCAACTTCCCACGACATAATTCAGGTCCTAAAGGCAGAGGAATCGATTTGTTTAGTGGCCTGAGATGAATGATTCCTTTCAGAAACTGTTTGACCCCAAAGGAGCAGATAAAGGTGATTCCAAAAGCAAATACATGGAGATATCTTACAAATATGCTTTAATGGATGAATATGCTGGACCTGAAATTTGTAGCTCACACAAATAGGAAAGGACTACCCATGTGATGTCATGTTTTTTTTTTCTCTAAACAAAAAATCTTTTCCACTTGTAACCATAAAGATTTATAATACCTTTCTAGCTTCTTATAATACCTGTAGCACATCTTCAGAAAATAGCTACCTGAATGGTATAAAAATTCTGTAATCCAAACTGTCACATTTAGAGTTTGTAAGTTTGGATGGATGAGAGCATCCAGGTGAAAAAAAAGGAAAAATCAATGTTCTCTGGTCAAATAGAGGTAACCAACATCATCTCTGGGTTATTCTTCTTGATTCTGAGTAGGACATATGATATTACGGGAAAGAAAGGAAAAGCATAAAGGAATTTCCCTTTCTATAAGATTGTCATTGTCATAATATCTGATGTCCAAGCCTCTGGGCATGGACTCTGGAGCATAAGAGCCTGAGCTGTCTGTTCTAATTTGAGACAGATCTATTGGGGGAGTCACCCACTAATGCAGAATCTGCAGGAAGACCTTTCTATTCAGCATCCATTCATGAGGGCCTACCTTGGAACTGTTCAGGTAATCTGCCATTTTATTCACCTCCGAGGGACTGTAAACTGCCTGGAGGAACAGGTTATGTTGAATAGCTATCTCTCCCAAGCTATCATGGCAAGTCTGCAGAGATAAAATGTTGTCTCTCCCTGTCTGATGATTTACCATACTATAGTAGTATTGTCTGTGAGGATCTGGAGGGTTTCCAGAGATCAGTTAGAGCTTTTATTTCCTTGACATGTGTTTTTTCTTTTCTGACCTGACAACACACCAGGGACTTTGATGTTCATAGAATATGGTCCCCATGCCAGGACCAAAGCATATATGGAAACATCTGGGCAGTAAGAAGGAACTGAAAAAGGCACTCCTGCATTGAGTGATACCTGTTTGACCCTCCAAATGAATTTCTTCTGCTTGAAGTGTGAAAGAATGGCAGTACTGTGTTCAAATGACTGTGAGATACCACTGAATCTTCCTTATGTAGAGTCTGACAAAACAAATTATTTCAGTGGTTGAAACCATGAATGTCATGACTCTCATTATCTCTCTTGATGAGGGCTTATCTAGAGGAGGAAAAGACTGGAAGTAACAGATAAGAAACTGTATTTTGTCCAAAGAAAGAAATGCCATCACAGAGTGTTCAGTTGGTAACCTAGCCAAACAGATCTAGAGAAGGAAGAAGGACAGATTGCTTCATGTTCGGGGTGAAACTCAGACTTAAAAGAAGGTCCATGATAAAGTTAAAGTACTGAAAAAGCTTGTCTCTTTAAAGGGTCCTGAGAAGAAGGCCATCCGGGTAAGGGTAAATATGTATATGCTGGAGTCTGCAGAATGCTATGACTGGAGCTAAAAATTTGTAAATACCCCTGGAGCTGTAGAAAGTACAATAGGCAAAGCAGAGAACTGAAAAGAAAATTGTAAGGCACAAAAAAAATGTGCGTGATCTGGATGAATGGGAATATAAAGATAAGTGATACTGAAATCTAGGAAACTAGAAAGGCCTGTGCGTATGCGTGTGTGTGTGTGTGTTAGGGAGCAATTAAAACCAATAAGGTTTTTGGGGAAATTGGAAGTTGTGATTCAGGATTCAAATCAACTGCAACAAAAATATCCAATAAGCTTCTAGCACAGGAGGAACTGTTGATGGTTTGGGAACATTAATATATAACAGGTCATACTATCTCCTTTGCACATAAGACATTTGTTTTCTTTCCCAATGAAAAATATTGCATTGTTTTCAAAAGAGTTCCCCAAAATAAAGCTATTCAAGAGGAGACTCCAAGTACATAGTGTCTTCATTCTGTGACTCAAAACAGATAAGTAGTGGATCCATAAGGAATAGGCCAGGGAATTCCCACTTAGAATGAAAGTCCTTTTCTGAAGAAGAAGAGCTCCTAAGCCTCTTATGAGAAGAAGAAGAAACCAGAAATGAAAGGACCAAGGAGGCTTTAGAGACATAATTGCTTTGAAGGGTTTGTAAAAAATCATACCTATGACTAGAAAAACTGAAGCAGAAGAGTGTTTAGTTTTCGGTTTCTTCTTGGGGACATCTGCAGAACACACTGGGGAGGCTCTGACCCCTGGCACACCTCTATTAGGGTACCAGGAGCTTCCATTCACATCAAGATTTTAGGTATGTTCTCAGGTCCCTCACAGATGATTAGATGTGGTTCTCCATTTGCGTCCATGCTCTTTGTCTGATCAGTTTTGGACATGCGTAACTGCTGTGCCTTCTTGATCTCTAATAGGATTGCGACAGACAGAGCAGCAACTAATGGTAGAAGGTTAGAGGGCTCATTAAGTTTCCTTTGCAGTTGCTGAGTGATGTCTTAATAGCAAGACTCAGAGGCCATCCTACAACATCTGAGCTCCTTCAATCTCTGGATTTCTAAATAGATTTTGATAGAAGCTAAATGACTTCTCAAGGTTTTAGGGATGAAGGATTGACAAACTGGACTCTCATTATAGTTGAGGTTAGGTCCAAGACAAAACAAACACAGTGTATGACTATCTGTATGTAGTATTTGCCTCCCACAGCCACTTTTGCCTTTCTTGCTGACATAAAAAACAAACCTTTTCAGTCAAAAATAAAATAAATAGGAAGGATCTCTAATGGGGATATTTATCTGCTCACATAGGTTCATAGGTTCATACTAGGCTATCTGCCCTAGGGCATTTATAAGCCTAGCCAGAGTGTGTGTGGCTGTTGCCACCCCTTGGAATGAGAATACTATGCCCATTTAGGGTTTAGCTTACTGTGCCTCTGTCTAGTAGTGACACAGAGATGACCCCCGGGGTAAACCTATGATCTCCCATCCACTCATCAAGATTTCTCTTGAAGAGAATCAGTGAGGGGCTCTGCCTAACATGGACTGGGATTCTGTTCCAGAGTGTAGGGAGCCTCTGGGTTATGAATCTGTCCCTCCAGCACGTCCTATTTATTTCTGTGTTGAGGTTCAAATCTCTTGCTCTCATGGCTCTGGTGGATTTGGATTTTCTGATGTGGAGCATGTCCATTAATGCCGGATTGGACATGGCCTTTTACGTCAGGCATAGATCGCCTCTGAGTAGGCGGTATGCGACTGAATAGAGCTGGAGTTTCTTCAGCCAGGCAGCATATGGCATATGTTTGTGACCCTTGATCCTCTTGGTGAGGTACTTTTGGGGTCTTTCTAACTGCTGCAGGTGTCGGGTAAGGTACATCCCAAATGGGGCATTGTACTCAATTATGGGCCTGATAAGGGAAGAGTATAGTGGCACAGTGACCTCTCTTGATCTAGATGTGAATCTTTCATGATAAGGTGGGTAATATAGAAGGTCTTTCTAACCACCTTGGCAATGTGAGTGTCAAATGAGAGGTTACTGTCAACGTAGGTCCCTGGTTACTTCTTCCATACTTAATGGATTACCACCTATGTGGTAATTTGTGGGTACTTTGTTTTTCCCAAAGGGTATGACTATACATTTTTTGGCGTTCAGTTTAAGGCCATGGCTCTGGCACCAGTTATCCATTTCTATAAGGCCTTTCTGAAGGATGCTTGTGTCCGTTGGAGTATCAGTTATGGCGCTCAGTTTGCAGTCATCTGTGAACTTTGTCAGCCATAATCCTCCTATGTTTGCTTGCACCTCGGAAAAATAAATGCCGAACAAGAGGGGTCCCAGGACTGAGCCCTGTGGGACACCGCTTGTGACTGGCTTAGAGTCTGACATGGCTCCAGCAATTCTGACCTTGTGGGTTCTGTCCTTGAGCCAGTTTGCAACCCATCTTATGACATATGGGTTTACATTTAAGCTGGTGAGCTTGTTTATGATGCCCGAGTGAGGTATTGTGTCGAAGGCTTTTGCAAGATCAAGGTAGGCTGTGTGAACTGCCTTACCCTCATCAATGGCTTTAGTGACTGTTTCAAAAAAGTCAACCAGGTTCAAAAGGCAGGATCTGCCCTTGACAAAGCCGAATTGGGTAGGATCCAGTGTCTTTGTTTATGAGTTCCATAATGATCCTCTCCATAGCTTTGCAGACCAGGCTCATCAAGCTTTTGGGGTGGTAATTTCCAGGGTCCATAGAAGCACCTCCTTTGTGGAGTGGGACCATTGTTGATGTACGTCATTCTTTGGGTATGTATCCTGTAGTAAGTCTAAGATTAAACAGCAGCCTTGTGTGCGGGTTTAGTTCCTCTTGGAGTTCATGTAGCACGCAACCCGGGACACCGTCTGGTCCCATTGATGCTGTGTTTTTAGCTTTGGAGAGGGCAGCTCTCACCTGGGCATCTGAGATGTCAGGGAGGCTACACTCTGCTGGGATAGATATTTCTCCTTTTGGGGGGGGGGGATTTGCACTGAACCTGTCTGCCAGTATGTTGGCAATGTCTGTGGGTTCAGTGTATTTTTTGTCATTTTGGACTAACTCTGAGCATATCTGGGAGTTTCCACCCAGGTTTCTAACATAACTAAAGAAGGCCTTGTGATTGTTTTTAGTGTCTTTTGTGATTTTTCTCTCAAAGTTGGCCTTGGATGATTTTATGAGTGATCGTAGTTTTTTGCTAGTACTGATCAGAGATGCCTTCCCTTTTGGGGATTTTGCTCTGTCATGTAGTAGCTTCCTCCTCCTGTTGTAAAACTTGTTAATGGCTGGGGTCCACCAGACATGATGCCTACCTTTGGGGGAATGGGTCTTGGTTTTATTTGGGATTGCATGATCCATGCATTCTTGAAGGTGTCCATAGAAAGCATTTATAAAGGATTCAGCGGTGTGGGCTGTGGTTTCCACTGGCCCTGGGGCCTTGAAGGATACCACTTCAGTCTTAAGAAGTGTGAAGTCAGCTTTTGAGAAATTCTTCACTGTGGTCTTTTGTGCTGGGGGTGGGGGCGGGATGTGGATTTCCAGTGAGATTAATTTATGGTCTGATCTCACCAATGAGGGGTATACTTCCGGTGTGGAGTATTGTGTCCCCATGTTTGTGATGATCAGGTCTAGTATATTATCTCCTCTTGTGGGAGTGGTGACCAGTTGTTCCATCGCATTTGAGTTTATGAATTCTGGGAACCTTTGGGCTAGGGTGTTGGGGGCTTGAGTAATGCTCTCAGTCTATGTTTGGGTAGTTGATGTCTCCCAATATGATGGTATTTGGAGAGACATTCATACTCTCCAGTGACTTCAGGAAGGCTGAGTGGGGCTCCTGAGTTTGAAAGGGTGGTCTGTAGCATGCTACAAACTGTAGGGCCGTTTTGCCTACGGTTAGTTGCACATGGATGGTCTCCGATGCTTCATGCGTTGCCACTAACCTGGAGGTGTGTATTATTTACTGCTTAAAAGAAACTGCTGACATGGTTAAAAGCTTATGTAATGGAAAGTGGCCTTGGCCATTTGATTGACATACTTACATGTCTTACATCTGCGCAACTCAACAGCTCTACTAACACTAGAACTAAGGACTTAACTCTTTACCACTCACTAAGTAAAACACACTGAAGAGACATATGTATTACCCAACATTTACCTCATCTCTACTGTGGAGGAATAAATAAATAATAAGAAAGTTGAAACACTTAGTGTAGAACGAACTGAGCATGTCAAGAGGAAGTGAGTATGTGGTCAGTGTGCATGACTAAACTTTTAACCATGTCAGCAGTTTCTTTTAAGCAGTAAATAATACATATTATGGTCTGCACATGTTTATGCATTTTGCTGAAACTGCTAGATAGCGAGAAGATGTGAATGGATTAAAATGTATCAGCTAGGCTGCTTAAGACTTTATACCTTCTAGTTTCTCATAAGAACGTTTCACCATTGTAACATTACTAATGCTGAATTGAAAAAGGATGTTTTAACTAACCTATTTTTAGGACATTGGCATATTTCATTTTAGATATTTAGTACTGTTCTAATGAATGACTACATTTACAGATCTTGGCAGTAAACAATTTTTTATTGGATACTGACAGTGGTCTAACAGATAACACTTGTTATTTTCACTTGCATTTACTCATAAAAGTACCTGGATATGTTTGTTCGAGGAGATATTACTGACTTTGGTTCCATCTCCCACACGTGTGATTTCTAATAAATGTTGAAACACTATCAAAACTGTTTATTTATTTATTTAATTAATTTTTAATTTCCTTAGTGTGGTGCCATGACAAACTGGATCAATTATTTAGAGTAAATCGAGGGTTGGCACTGTGGAAAACACTCTGGGCCCTGTGACAGTTTTCTGTCTACTGATTGCTCTGCATTATTAATTCATGAAGCAGTACCAATGTTAGTCTTGACAGACTTTCTGTTCTATAAACTAATCTAATTTTTGTATCCATACAGAATAAACTCCTGAAAGTTAGGATTTTTTTTTTTATTTCATCCCTGTCTTTATATTAACTAAAAGAATGAGAGTGGGAAGAAATTTATTTTTGAGAAAATATGTAATTGAGCATGACAGTGGGTATTTGCAAATAGGAAATTTGCACCTGTAGTGTATGAATGGTAATGTGAGTGGGTTCCTTGCAAAAGTTCACCTTGCAAGAGGTAGTTTTTAGACATACGAGAGTGGGGTTTGCAGAACAAAGAAGTCTGCACATTTGTGTGAATGACTAGAGGCATGAGAATGAGACTCTTATCAAATAAAATCCAAAACGCATTATACAAAAAGGTATTATGTGTGAAAGTGAATAACTAATATCGAATTCTTTCTAAAATCTACTTATTTCTCTAAAAATGGGAACAAAATCTAGTACTACAAAAGAAACAAAACAGGGCACTCCAGCAAAATATATGTTCTATCACTGCAACACAGAGAGTTGCAAATATATTAAAAAGGTAAAACAAATTAACAGAAAACAATGATAAGCTAGTTTTTCCCCTTACAGGAAGCTTTGATAAAGACATTTTAGCTAATTTGAAAAAGAGATTAAGAGAAAAAGGTAATAAAGTACCTGCAAGCTGCTGGTCAGCTTTTAAATGCATGGCAAGTGAAAAAAATAATAAAAATAAAATTATATTAATAGTACAAAGTTTAAAACACAATACAGCAAAACTAAAAACTCAGTTAAATATAGTACAGCCATGGTCAGCAGAGGATTTTCAGACTATCTTAGATTCCATTCCTTCAATGGGAACAAATCCTGCAAAATATGACAGAATATTTAGGGACCATTTGCAGGGGACAAACAGCAGCCACATGTCTGGAATACCCTTTGACAACCCCCTGCCTGAAAAAAAAGTAGATAAGATAGCCTTGAACAAATATTTCAGCTATTTCCTTTAAAACAAAAAGGTCCTTTTGTTGATATTAAAGTAAATGATAGTAAAGTCCCATCTTTGGTCGATACAGCTGCCACTAGATCCATGCTATGAACGTGTTGAAAGTCCTTTTAAAATATAAAGAAACAGAAAATATCTCTATGCAGATGGGATCCTTAACTAAAAGCATGCTTTCCTTATCAGTACTTCTGCATCTTTAAATCTTTTAGGCAGTAATTTGCTTTGCAAACTGCAGTGTACTATATTCTATAAAGTGTATTTGAAACTTCCTGACACATCTCCATTTATAGGTTCATATGTGCGTACTAGCCTAATGGCCCTGGGGCCTTTACAAGCCTAACTATAGGATTACCCTGGCATAGTGCCATCCAACCTTAGCTCCCAGTGCCTCTGTCGAGTAGAGCCACTGGAGTTATCCCTAGGGTAAATTTTCTGTTTCCCATCCACTCATCAAGATTTCTCTTGAAGAGGGTCAGCGAGGTGCTCTTCTTGACATGTATTGGAAGTCTGTTCCATAGCATGGGCAGTGTCTAGGTTATGAACCTGTTCTTCCAGCATGTTCTGTTAATTGTAGTAATGAGGTTGAGGTCTCTGGAGAGTGAGGTGTGGAAGGATTGGGATTTCCTTAGATGTAGCATTTCTAACAGAGCTGGGTCAGACATGGCTTTGTAAGTCAAGCAGAGATCGCCTCTAAATAGACAATATGAGACAGAGAATAGCTGGAGTTTTTTGAGTCTGCCCATACAGGACAAGTGTTTAAGGCCTAGGATCCTCTTGTGAGGTACTTTTGCGGCCTCTCCAGTTGTTGCAGGTGTCTAGTGAGGTATATGCCAAATGGGGCATTGTACTCGATGATTGGCCTAATGAGGGAAGAGTAGAGGGAGACAATAACCTCTTTCTTCCTGGATGCAAAACCCTTAGTAATGAGATGTGCCACATAGAAGGCCTTTCTGACCATAGTGGCAATGTGGTGATCAAAAGAGAGGTTGCTGTCAACCTGTGTTCCCAGATCTCTTATAATGCCTTCTGTGTTCAGTGGACTACCATCAATGTGGTAATTCATGGGAACTAGGTTTTTCCCAAAGGGAATGTTGACACATTTTTTGTCATTGAGCTTAAGGCCATGGTTCTGATACTAGTCGTTGGTCTCAGTGAGGCCATTCTATAGGATGTCAACATCACTTGGGGAGTTAATAATAGCTCCCAACTTGCAATCATTTTGAACTTTGTCAACCAGAGTCCCTTCATGTTGTAATGGATTTCAGAGAAGTAGATACCAAACAGGAGAGGACCCAGGACTAAACCCTGTGGGACTCCACTCGTGACTAGTCGGCAGTCTGACTTGGAGTCAGCTACTTTCACACTGTGGGTTTTATCTGTGAGTCAGTTTGCAACCCACCTAGTGATATAGGGGTTGATGACAAGCTTAGTTAGTTTTTCTATGATTCCTGAGTGGGGAATGGTATCAAAAGCGCCTTGGCCAGATTAAGGTAGGCTGTATGAACCACCTTGCCTTCATCCACAGCTCTGGTGACTGACTCAAAGAAGTTGACCAAGTTGAGCAGGCATGATCTACCCTTTACAAAACCAAACTGTGTGGGATCCAGAGTTTGGAGATTCCCTATATCCTTGTTTATTAGCTCCATGATGATGCGTTCCATATCTTTGCATATCAGACTCATCAGGCTAATGGGGCAATAGTTCCCAGGGTCTGTAGTCTCTCCTCCTTTATGGAGAGTGATGACTGTAGCAGTGTGCCATTTTGTAGGGACAAAGCCTGAGGTGAGGCTGTGATTGAACAGGGCACACAGGTGAGGTGGCAGGTCACTCTGTAAGTTCATGTAGAAAACAACCAGGGATATTGTCAGGTCCCATAGAAGCTGTATTTATGGCCTTGGACAGTACTGTTTTACCTGGTGCAGCAGTAATACTGGGTGCTTGGCAATCTACTGGTATTATGATCGGTCCTTTGGGGGGGGGGTAAAGTTGGCACTGCATCTGTTGACCAGTATACTGGCAGTATCTGTTGGCTCAGTATAGGAGGTACCATTGTGCAATAGCTTAGAGCAAATCTGGGTATTGCCGTAGAGATTCTTTACATAACTATATAAGGCCTTGTGGTTGTCTTTACTATCTGCTGTAATTCTGTTTTCATAGCTAGCTTTAGAAGATTTGATGTGGTATCTCAATTTTTTGTTGAGGCTGATAAGGGAGTTTTTCCAGTCTTGGGACTTCACCTTATTCCGTATCAGTTTCCTCCTTCTGTTGTAGAGTTTGTTTGTGGCAGGGGACTACCAGACTGGCTTCCTTTTTTTGGAGGAGAGCGTCTTGTTTCTATTGGGTATGGAGAGATCCATGCATTTGTGTATGTGTTCATACAGTGCACTGGTATATGATTCTGCGGTCAAGCAACTATTCTCCATTTGCAGGGGTGCTGTGAAGTTAGTCGCCTCTGTTTTTAGGACCCCAAAGTTAGCTTTGGAAAAGTTTTTCATGGTGGTATACCTTTGCGGGGGGATGGGGGGGTGGACTTCCAAGGTGATTCATTTGTGGTTGGATCTAACTTACTAACATGGGCGACCATTGCTCTACACCAATAGTCAGCTGACTATTGGTGTAGAGCAATGGTTGCCCATGTTAGTAATGACCAGGTCAAGGATGTTGCTACCTCTAGTAGGGGGTAAGAATGAGCTGGTCCAGGGCACTGGAATTAATGAACTCCAAGAAACACTGGGCAAGTGTATTGGTACAGGAGAAGTTTACCCAGTTAATGGAGGGGTACCTGAAGTTGCCTAGTAAGAGAGTGTTAGGTTGGACACTAATATTCTCCAGGGTGCTTAGGAACGTGGAGTGCGAGTCTTGGGACATGGTTGGGGACCTATAGCAGGCTATGACCTGAATCGCTGTCTTACCCAGTGTTAGCTGCACCTGAAGTATCTCTAATTTGTTATGTTGGGCTACCACTCTGGAGGTGTGCACATCCTTTATTAATATGGAAACACCACCACATTTGGAGCTTTGGTCCAAGTTCTGGGGCCGAAAGGTGTGGAATGAGTTATAGCCTAGTAGTGCACGGGTGCTTTCTGCTTCCTTGAACCAGGTCTCTGTTACAGCACAAATGTTGATGTTCTCCATCTTAAGGAGTGCTTTGAGTGAGTGCCTTTTGAGATTTAGACTTCTAGCATTGAGCAGCATGACCTCAGACTGCATTTGTTTGTAGCTGTTACGGTGGTAATTTGGTCTTTGGAACACCGCCTAAAAAAGGCACTATAGGGATGACAAGAGAGAGGTGACAGATGCAGGCCATCTCTGGCAAAGCATCAATGTCTGTTAATCATGTCATCCCAGGCAGACACATAGTGGATCCCCTTAGAATGACACCAGAAATTTAACCAGTTGTTGAAATCAATCATTTTCTGCTTGTACTGTGGTATCATTCTGGGTGATGGCAGGATGCTGCTCAGGGCTAGGATCATACCCGCCTGGGCTACATAATCCAAGAGCTCCTCCATGTCTCTTTTCATGTAGTCCAGGAGGTACATCTCAGGTCATTCACACCCACATGTACAATGACAGAGTCATATTTGTACCTGTTGTTGAGGGACATGAGTGTGTGCGTTATGTGGTGGATCCTGGCACCTGACAGGCAGCTGACTGTTACTTTCTCCTTATTCAACATAGTGAGTGGGACATCAGTGAGCCTCACTATCGAGTCACCTATGACTAGTGTGTTGGGCATGCCATTTTGCCTTAGGGGCTTTGGTTGAGTGGCACACTATTTAGGGGAGTTGTGTGTCTCGTGATTAGTGTTGTGTTGTGGTGGTAGAGTGCATTTCTGCCTTGGAGGTCTCTACTGCTTGGGTAGATTTTTATTGACAGCCTCCATGAAGGTGGGTGTGTGGTTTGTGTTTTTATGTGAAGGCAGTGCTGGTGTGTGTTCTGGAGGGCTATGTGTTCCACATGGTGTGATGCAAGTGTTGACCTTCTCCTCTTGACCAGCTATTCTGGTCTTGGCTGGAGAGTGTGTGGCTTCCAATTTGGCTATATATGTGCATCTCTAACAAGTCATAGTGTTGCGAGGTAAGAGGAGAGGGTTGTCGGTGTACATGAGGCAGTTGCTACATTGCCTCAGGATGCCCAAGTTCACCAGGTTAATAGGAGAAAGCACAGGGAACTGACCTTTCTGCTTAAGCACAGACACTTTAGAGGAAAAAATTGCTCTTTACTTTTTCCAAAATACTGAAAGTAATTAAAATAGTGAATTAACCTTACATGTTAAACAAAGTGACACTGTATCCCAGACCATGCCTGCTTTGCCCTTAGAGAGGCATCAGGTACATAAAGTGACACTGTATCCAAAACCATGCCTGCTTTGTCCTTTCAGAGGCATGAGGTACATCTTGACAGTATGCCTACAACAATCAAATGCTCCTATGAATCACTTGCCTTATAACTTCTTTGTTCCCATTAAACAACTTGTGTATACACAAAGGCAAAAAAAGAGAAACACTGTTACTATTTACTAATAAGGGAATTGGAATATTGGAAGCTTCTGCAATGAAAATAAATTCAACAATGGAACAAAGTGTTCACCATAAGCTGTTAAAGTGAATGCCTGGATGCCTAGGTAAAAACACCATGAATTTATAAGACACATAAATGTACCTGCATGTTGATAGGACTGTTATCAAAGCATGAAGTTATAAAGTATAGGTTTAAAGAATGTGTTAAAACAATGTGTGTGTGTGTGTGTGACAACACAAAAGCACTATCACATCAAGTTCTAAATAAAAAAAAGCAATTAAAATTTTGTTACACTGATTTAGAGTTTACTAAATCATGACTGAGGGTTCTCAATAACATGGAATTTCATTATCATCTGATGATACTGAGGAATTTTGCCCATAATTTGTTTAGTGACATTTCCAGTTGTTACCTGGATTTTATTATATTTTAGTTCATTTACATAGAGACAAAATTACTAGAGATTCTCAGTAAAGAACAATCAATATGCCCAGTGATATAACTAGGAACTGTAAGAAGAATTACAAATTTTGGTAAATGAGTGTTTTAGCATAAAATGCAAGATATGCAAAACTCATGTTTTTCTAATGCAAACATGATTCATATACTGGATTTACCATTACCTTTCTCAGAAAATTGGGATGTCAGTGCACATGATAAACATCAAATCACGCTTGTCATAGAAACCACCATGAATCACAGCTTGTTTGCAATGACAACCCTCATGTCCAAAATGAAGGAGATAAGAGCAAGCCTATTGTACTTCCATACATGTATTTTCTCCATAAAGCACTGAGTATATATAACAATATACCCGTTAACATCCTACAAACCATCTATGTAGGCAAAGCCATGAAAACACAGTCTGAATGCATGAAATGAACCTAGATTTACAAATATCTGTTTGAATATCCTGCCATAGCATTAGTTATATCACCAGTTTCAAAATATCCCCTCAAAAGATGAAAACATGGATCACTTAAACTTTTGATGTAAAACATGTCAACTGAAAACATGTGGGTAAACAAAGGAAAATAAACCTCGTCCGATAAAACCTGAGGATATTTTGAAACATTCAGTTTTTGACCCTGGTTTATGTAAATGTACCCACAATATACTCTATAAGCCCATAACCTAGTAACCCCTTGAAACGATGATAGGGTAATATTCCCTGCAAGACATCAAATGACATTCCAATAACCCCAACTAATATT